>NC_084488.1:19637298-19937298 GCF_030035675.1 Rhineura floridana | reverse complement strand
TGTTTCCAGATTATTTTTTCAACCCCAGGAATCATATCCTCTGTGCCCCTATTTTTGAATGTGTGTCATTAGGAAGAGATTGTTCAGATTAGCCATCATGGCATCATGTCCTATGTATATAATGTGTCTTACATATTTGTATAATATAACACTCACAGATCTACTTCTCATTAAGAAAGTTTATTTATTTATTACATTTATTTATTTATTACATTTATATCCCACCTTCTTTTCTTGATAGAAACCCAAGGCGGCTTACATATGGTTCTGAGGCAGTCTCTCATCCAGGCATTGACCAGACCTGACCCTGCTTAGATTCAGCTGGGCGCTGGCCTCATGTGCGTTATTCCACCCTTCCTCCCAGAAGGAGCCCAGGGTGGCAAACAAAACACTAAAAACACTCTAAAATCTTAAAAACAGACTTTAAAATATATTAAAACAAAGCAACTTTAAAAAACTTATTAAAAAGCAATTCCAACACAGACACAGATTAGGATACTTAAAAGGCTTGTTGAAAGAGGAAGAACTTCAGTAAGCACTGAAAAGATAACACAGATGGTGCCTATCTAATATTTAAGGGAAGGGAATTCGAAAGGGTAGGTGCCACTACACTAAAGGCCCACTTCCTATGAACGGACCTCCAGATAAGAGGGTATTTGCAGGAGGCTCTTGTGATGTTCCTGTATTAATGTATATATGGTAAGTGCTGTTTGTATAGAAGATATGTGGTAAGTGGAATGAAAGAGGAGGGGGGAGTAAATGAGCAGTAGAATGCTGGATGATTGGCTGAGTGTTTGGATGGCTGAGAGTATAAATGGAAGGATGACAGTTGAATCTGGGGGGACGTGAGTGGGTTGTTTTGGTGGAGTTTGGAGGTGGGGGTGAGTTGGTGTATGTCAGGAGAGTGTGGAGAAAGAGGGAGGTGGAGTTCGGATTAGTAATAAGTCAAATATCACAGTAATAGATGAAACCATAAGCTTGTAGATCATTATCAAAGTTATCTTGTTATTAATGTTATTTAATAAATACTATTTTGGTTTACCGAAGGCCTGATCCTTGGCTGGGGTTTCACAGACCAGAAGGGAGGGTAAGGTAATAACCAAGGCTGAAGGGAAACAGTAACAAATGGTGGCAGCGGTGAAGAGGAGAAGATAACATTATAAGTATCCAGAGCAACCCCGAGTTATGAGTTATCTGCATTGATACAAGGGGGTTGGGAACAGCATAGGCACGCAGTCACAAATGTAACCGGATAGAGAGACTCAGGCAAGGTCTCTGGGAACATTGGTTGTAGAACGTGACTGGTGGTGCTGCCTAGCAGGGGGATCTATTGAGATCTGTGCTAGAGCAGAGAGACAAACCATAAAAAGGACAGTCCGGACTAGTGGAGTCCCTGGTGGTGCCTAGTGAAAGGCAGTAGCCACGAGCAGGTAGGAACGTGACGGGGAGAGCCAGGGAAGGGCGTCACAGCTCTCACTTGCAGAGCACAGTGATCGACTGTGTACATAAGGGGTAAGATGATCTTTCAGGTATCCTGGTCCCAAAACTATCACCTTGAACTTGGCCCGGCAGCCAGTGCAATTCTTTCAGCAGAAGGGTGACATGTTGGCAATACCCTGCCTCAGTGAGCAGTCACACCATTGCATTTTTCACCAGCTGCATCTTCTGGACCAACCTCAAGGGCAGCCCCACATAGAGCATATTACAGTAATCCGGCCTGGAGGTTACCAGTTAATGGACAACAATGGTCAGGCTATCCAAGTCCAGAAACAGCCACAGCTGTCTTACCAGCTGAAGCTGGTAAAAGGCACTCCTAGCCACTGAGGTCACCTGGGCCTCTAGCGACAAGGATGGATCCAGGAGCACCCCCAGACTAAGAACCTACTCAGAGGGAGTACAACCCCATCCAAAACAGGTAATTGACCAATTATCTTAACTTGGGATACCACCAACCCACAGCTCCTCCATCTTCTAGGATTCAGACTCAATTTATTGCCCCTCATCTAGCCCACCACCGAGTCCAAGCAGTCTAACAGCTGATGAATGGAAGGAGTGGTCCTGCACACCTACACCCTGCAGGATCTATGCCTCTACTCACTGATCCTGTAGGGTGATGCTTAGGCAGGAAGGAGAGCTATGTCATTGGACCTACCTTCTTCAGGGAAGATGCAGCAGGTAGGTCTTGTTCTTTCCATGGGTTTTCTCACCAGATGCCTGCCTCTTCCTGCCTAATGCCCCACTCCCTGACAGTGCTAGATCTTCCCGGGCCATCCAGTCTGACCCGTAGCAATCCTCAGCCATCCCTGCTTTAGGGTAATTACTACCTCACAAAGTAGCTTCCATACAATATTAAATATTTTTAAAATAGCAGAAAATGTACGACATAAACCATCATGCAGTACCAAAAAAAATAGAAATAATAAACCCAGTCATAATAAAAGACCTAATCAAAGCAGCAGAATATCATTTCAAACCAAATGATCTTTAAAAACCTTGCAACCATTTGAAGCTGTATAGGACCACAACATCTTCCCCGCTCCCCCATCAAAAAGCCATCTGAAATAGATGAATTTTTAAAGCCCACTTAAAAGCCTGCAAGGAAGGAGCCATCTGTGCCACTCCAAAGGGAGGTGTTCATGAGGCCATGAGAGAGAGAGAGAGGTGGAAGATCACAGTACATGTCAGGTGATTTGTATTTGTTGGTGTGGTAATTGTAGTCTACATGTGGGCCCTGCAACAAAAAATCTGTATTGTAGAGCCCAGCTGCTCAGGACTCCAGCCACCCCATTGCTCACCCCATTTTCCATTTCTGTCACCATTATTAGGAAAATGTTGCACTAAAATAGTGCTGATTTTTCGTGAGGATTCATAACTGAAACTGAGAGATCTTTCCATCCCTACAAGCAGTTAATTGGTATTCTATGCCCAGTCGTCATGTACAAATATTATTTCAGCTGATTTTGAGGGGGGGTGAGCTTTTTTTCTAACCTTGGGGTTTCCCAAGCCTGATCATAACTCCTTCTTGTGTATGGATGGTACCATTTTGACTACTTGAGCATCAGCACTTATTCTCTGAACACTGGAAACAGAGGGGATGATCCAGAGGCTCCTGCTGAACAATATACCCTGGGGAACTCAACAAGCTCTGATGTGAGCCATTACTTCCTCATTCATGTCAGTTTCAGGTTCATCACTCTGTATGCATTTTATTATTATTAATTTGTTCTTTCCTTTCTAGAGCACTTGCATTATACTTCAAAGCACAATCTAAGTAATTAAAACATGCAATTTGATTCCATTTCCTCACACCCATCCCCCCAGTTGCCCAATACAATACCCTCTTTAGAAGAGACTCAACAACCTCTGTGGAAACGGACTAGAAGTTGAAAACTGATTTATTTAATCTCTATTTTACAGTTAAAATGGTCGGTAAAAGGAGGGTCTTTCCAGTTTAAGCATTTGAGTGGCATTACGGAGGTTTATTACAACGGAAAATGCCAGACCCTTATAACAGCTTACTAAATGTCCCTGCTAGTGGAAAGGTCAAGGTATAAGAGGTGACTAATACCACTGTCACTGAGCTCATATATTTCAATGCCATTTTTATTGTGCCTTTTCTTTGGCATATATTGGATGGAAGCCTCATGATTTTTCATCCAGTTCAAAAAAGGAGATAATGGATAGCACTCATTTGGAACCACAATACTTTCATTAAAAGCATTTTGGCACTAGATGGATCATACCTATCTGTTTCCTTTCTGTTCCTTTGTGGTGAATTGCTTAGGGAAACTATAATAGTGACAAAGAGAAATTCCCAAACAAGGTAATGTACAGAAGCTTGGGGGTTAGTCAAGTTTCTCTCTCTCTCTGTTATTCAGCCTACTCTGAACTGAGTTTCTCTGTTGTTTTCTTAGTAATCATCATTTTCAGCATAAGCACCCCATGAACGGCCATCAGTGTGCATTGAGTTTTTCTGATTTTTTTCAATATTTAAACTAGATGTGCTACTTTCAGTTTTACTGAGATGTTCAATTGCCGTGAATTGGTCACTTCAAAAACCTCCAGATGAACTGATCAGCTACCTCAGTTTGCCTAATAGTAGGGCGGGCCCCATCTGCTTCCAGAAATATTCAAATTCAGGACATTGAAATTACAGGTACTTGCCACTTTTGGAACTTTGTCAGTTGGCATGTACCATGTGGACTGTCTGGTGTAGACTAAATGTGGCAAAACTGTCAGTGGAATGTGTCACTTCAGGCCGCAGCTGAGGACTTCATGACCAGGGGTGTAGTCATATGGGGTCTCAGATGGCCTTAGACCCCTTACTTTTTTGGAAGCAGGGTCCCAGCAGGGTCCCTATGTCTCCAGCATCCTATGAGCCAATCAGTATGAAAGGGGAGTGTGTGGCCACTGAGAAGAGTCTCCTAACATGCTTCCTTGTCCTTCCCTGCTGATTGGCACCTATCAGAGTGAAAGGAGGTTAGTCAGCCACTGAGAAGACTCTTCTCAGTAGCAAACACTCTCCCCTTTCATGCTTACTGGTTCCCAGGGATGTCTGTTGTTGTAGGAAAGTGTGTGTGTGTGTGTGTATTTCCCTGCCCATGGGAAACTAGATCCATATTAGGGTGTTTGTTCTCCTCACATGTAAGCCCTGTCCCCTCCAGCACACCACCCTTAGCGCATTTAGAACGCTCCATGAATTTGAGGGTGAAGGTCTGCAGAAGGGAGCCCCTTCTACTCATTGAGTCTCTCTGTATGATTCCACATCCTGATTGTGCCCTGGGGAGCTTGCATTTTGACCTACCCCTTTTCAAACATTTGCCGCATCTGCACAATGTACAAGTCTGAGATGAACACTGCACAAGTCATTTAAGCCACGATACGATTAAAAGCTGCCTATGTCTATCTTTTGAGACGATCACCTCGATAGAAAGGAGGCTCAGCTAGCGAAGAAGATATGGAATGGAATGCCTCTTCAAGTAGAAGGCAAAGGGTTGGCTACAGTAAACAGAGGTTACACATTATCCTCCCTCAGAGAAGTGCCATAATTTGCCTGAGGCCACTGAGTAAGGTATAAAAGAAAGAGTTGAGAGAGAGAAAGCTCCTGATGAGTGGGGCAAGGGGGGGATAAAAAGACCTCTTATCACTGCAAGCAAGAGGGAAACAATAAAGAAAGAGAGAGGCTACTGCGGAGACCAGAGGGAGAGAGGCTGGTAACCTTGCACACACAGAAGAATGGCAACTATTACAAGAGCCTTTGTAAGTTAAAGTTTCTGCTTGTTTTCCTCCCTCTAGAGGAAGCAAACAATCCCTTATTTGATTGTTTGCTCTCTTTCCAGCCCAAGCCATGATTCTGACCCCAGGGTGGAAGGGAAATTGCTTAGTGCAAAGGTGGGAGTCCTGTAAAGTGCCTGGAGGCAGCAGTTTTGCTTCTTTTCCTTTCCCTCTCCCTCCCTTTCCCTGCCGCTATGCCTGCAGCGATGCCTCTCCACAACACGCACGCCAGCAGCCACAACAGGAGGAAAATATCATATCATATATTATAGCGCTGACACTTAGCAGCGCCATAGTTATCCATTATAATCCCCTTTAATTCTCACTGCGGTAGGATAATGTCTTCTAGTGCAGCCAGAGTGAAGGTGTGATGGATGAGAATTCAGCCTCATACTTAGTTAAGTGAACCTATTCTATACCTGCTCAGGATTCAGCGCTCATTCTCAGGAGGCACAAGCATTGTGCTCTTTTAATTTCCTATATTGCTTTTTTTGTTAGTTTTGTTCCTCTCCCTTTAATGGCTTCTGGGTGGCAGATGCCTGTTGCTTAGGAATGCCCATTTTAAATTTTGAGAGTGGGGGTGCTTTCACACTGCACTTTATTCCGTGATTCTGATCATTTATTTCCTGTTAATTTGCGCATAAAATTTGAGCTTTCACACGACATAATGGGTAGCTCCGAAATTCTGGTGGAATGTAGTGCAAGTATAGCGCTAAATACTGCAATAAATGATACCTGAAATAATCCGATAGCAAGGCCGGGGACACGGAAGATCGCAGGAGTTTTGCACTAGCCGCCGCTGCTCACATGACAAGCATCTCAGCATGCAGTGCGTTCCCGCCCTCACAAACAGCCATCCCAGCATAGAGTGTGTTCCCGCCCTTACCACCGCCTCCGCTGTTGTGCTGCCGTGCCTCTCAGCTGATTGTGCCTCTTTCAACCCCCCCCCATGCACTGAAAGAACAGGCCACAAACCAAAGGTAGGTGAAGACCTGCTCATCCGGTGTCGCCTGAGGCCGAATGAAGGGGGGGGGAGAAAAACTCTGCTCTCTGTTCATTGTAGTGTGGCTGCTTTCACACATGGGGCTAATAGCGCCTTGAAAAGTTGCGAGGGAAATACACCAGTGTGAAAGACTGTTGTGCAAAATGCCGGTACAACAGGTACTGCCGTGTGAAAGGGATTTTTGAAATCCGGAACGAAGCACTACCTTTTAAATCCGTTAAACTAGCGCTATTAGCCCCATGTGTGAAAGCAGCCTGGGAGTACTTAATAGTTGGCAACTCAGAATGCTGAAGGACAAAAATAAGGAATACATGGACCCCTCCCCACGTACAAATTTCACTGGTCTCTTCACCTTCCTCTGAAATTGCTCATATGCCACACCTGTGAAAGCATCTCAAGTTGTCTTCTGATTTCTTTTAAGAGAGAACTAGTGACAATTTAGAGCATGGGTCACTAATGTGATGCCCACAGGTATATGTGTGTCCACAGAGGCCTTCCCTGGCACCCACACTGGCTGAGGGTCCTCACTAACATTAGACATGGAAGAAGTCTTCTTTAGCTAATAGCTAATTTTCAAGCCTAACTGTGGTGCACGGTAATAAAAATAGGGGGTTACAGCTGGGGAAAGAAGAGTGCCTGTGCCAATTTCTCTGGTCTTCAAATGTGCTCACAGGCCCAGTAAGGTTGGAGACCTCTGATGTAAGAATATGTTGATTTCCCTTGAGAAATGTTGCTAATTTTGTGTTTTAAAAACACCTTTAGCAGCTTCTCTTGAAGGTCGTCAGAGAAGGACCCTCCCACTTCCACTCTGAAAAATGAGGTGACAATGAAGTGAGCCCCACCACCACCCGAGAAAGGCTGCTAGTGTGTTAGAACTTATGTGGCCTGCTTGAAAGCTCCTCTGTTCTTCTGCCTGAGGAGGAAGTCCCAAATTCACTTTCAATTATGCTCTGGGTGAAAGTTTTGCTTGTCCTAAAGGCAACTACAGAAAGTCAATTGAGGTAACATTGTGAATGATGGTAAAAGCAGCAGCGTTACTTGAGTACAGTAGGGCCCTGCTTACTGGCGCTTCGCATTCCGGCGTTCCACTAATGCGGCGGCAGGAAATTCCCCCTTTTAAAGCCGATTTAGCGATTTTATGACATTTTACGACATTTTCGCGCAACGGCCCCATTATAGTCTATGGGTTGCGCTTTACGGCGATGTCCGCTTTACGGTGGGGGCCTGGTCCCTAACTCGCCGTAGAAGCAGGGCCTTACTGTAATGGGACACGTTGCCCTGGGGAGTTAGAGAATCTTTGGCAATTCAAGAAATCCTGCTGCACGTATTGGGTTCCTGACACACTTGAGTGAAAAGGGCAAATTCCCATGGTCAATCATGCAATATGTTTTTATTTGCATGAGACTAGTGAAAGTCAAAGTGACTTTTGTGGATCGCTGGGCAAAACATCTGAGGAATTTTGAAGAACACTCAAAGGATTTTGACAAGATTTGTGATCTTTTATGGCATTTCCACCAGGCCTGGTTACTTTTTATTCTGTTCACAATTCTCCTGAAATGTACCATTTTTTCTCTTCCCTTTAAGAAACAGTAACTCATGGCGTGGGGCTAAAACACTAGCACTCCAGATGATTCTCTCTCTCTCTTGTCTGCTACTTTTATATGGTTTATGTAACTGAAGCAGCAACAGCCCTGCAACTGCATATCTAAATTGCAAGTGCTGGAGATAAACAACAAGAAATGGCCATCATCTCTGTGCCCTGCTTCAGTTTGTTAACTTCCAGAGATATTTTGTGGACTGCTGTTGGAAACAGAATGTGGGGATGGATGGATCCTTGGTCTGACCCAGCAACACAGTGGGATCTGTAGCAAAATGTTGCAGTGCAGATCGCTCCTTTTGCAGGATCCAACCCACCAACCATGCCTTCTTTGGCAATACACCATTCTGTTCCTGCCCCAGTTATATACCCAGCAGATGCTCAGCAGTCTGTGGTCAGTGAGCATGCTTGAACTAGGGATGGACAAGCCTGTCAGTTTCAATTTGTCTCAGTTGCTCCAGATTTCTGTAGGAATTTGTGAATTATTTCTTAAAAAAAAAAAAGTCCCCTAGGAAATTTGTCACCATTTTAGTGTGTATTTCTCCTAACAAATTCATTTTGGTATGCAACTTTGACTAACATAAACATTTTTGCAAGCAATTTTCCCTTATATAATGCATTTTGTATGTCCCCCCCCACAAATTTATGCATTTTAATGCACACTTTCCCCTAATACATGCATTTTATACACATTGTTTGGAGAACTGCACCACAAAATCTGGAGAATCATGTAGTTGAAATATAGCTGGTTTTTGGGAAATGCAAATTAGGTAAGTTTTCATTAAAAGGCAAACAAGACCTCATTAAAAAGCAAAACAAAACCTGAAAAGCATTCCCCATCCCTAATTTAGACCTCTTTGGGTTACTTGGGGGAGGGCATTGCCTAGAGGCAGCTTTGTTGGACTTTTGTTGTAATTTGGGTGGGGGGATTTGCCAAAGCCTGCTGATACCACCTTCTTATGTGTGGATGATGCTGTTTTGGCCACATAAGGATCCACATTCAAGGAACTGCATTTGCTATTAGTATGTAGTAGCAAGCGGAGCCAATGTTCTTCACCGACAACTCCCACCAGCTTCAGCTGATTGTCAGGAATGATGGAAGGTATAGTTCAACAACATCTGGAGGGCACCATTTTGGGTACCCTTGGAGGTGAGGTGACCCATTTTGAAGATTCTAACCATATAATCCAGTTCCACTGAAATTATAGCTAAACGGTCTGTGGTTCAAGATGCAGCAGGGATCCATAGTGTATTGTAAAGCGTAGAATCAGAGTTGGATCATGTAAAGACAGATGCAGAAAAAAAGCCCCTCTCAGTTCCCCTTCTGCATAGCAAAGAAATAAACTTGTTCTTTAATGTCATGAAACAGTCAGATCCCACACACATTTAGCAAAGAAAAGCAGTAGGGCAATAGATCCAATTTCATGCTAGTTGTTTTCTGTGGCTACCTGAGATTTTTCAGTGGCAACTTGCTGTGCATTTCATCTTCGAGATTCAGTGTGTGATTATCTGGGGTGGGATGTCCTGTAGTTCCAGGAATAAATGGCTTGCCGTTAGAAGAGAATTAGGTAAGAATGGATTTCTCATCCCAATCAAACTCAAATACCTGTGGGGATGGAAAACACTGTCCAAGCTGCCTTTCAAGTGGGGAAATATATTCACAGATAGTTGAACAAATCATCTCTCCGTTTGGGACTATTTTGGCTGTCAGTGGAAACGTATCCAACTGTTTTGATTTGAGGTGTTATCTTCAGAGATCTAATTTCACTTTAAAATCTTCCAGCTCGCCTGTCAGTTTGACATTAGCATGCAATGTTGCCCTTGCATGCTGACATGAAGTAGTTATAGAGTCTAAAAATATATGTGACGAAAGGTAAATTGGTGATCTGTAGACTGGAGGGCATGTTGATGAACACTCTTTTGACCTACCTTTCATGTTGCCTTAGCTAAGGACTGGTTCACACACACGTGTTCCTCACTTTATGACTGATGCATGAAGCAATGACTTGTAATGGCCACCACAGATGGAACTTATCCTACTTGTATTGCATCACCTCACAGTGCTCACACACAAAAGCTTAAATCCAGATTTCCCATTCAATGACTGGAAGGTATCGTCCTGTTTGCAGAAGGTCTTGGGTCCAATAAAGGCTTCCACTAGCACAGGGGTGGGGAACCTTGGGCTGCATGCAACCCTTCCCTAATTCCATGTGTCCTGCAGCAGCATCCTGCTGTCCAGATGCTGTGCTTTTAAATCATTACAGCTTGAAGGGCTGGCACTAGCTGAGGGGTGGAAGAATGATTAAGGAATATAGATTATCATAGACCACAAAGATTACGATAGACCATAAAGACAACCAGAAAGAGAGAGATATGGATAACCATAGAGAATGGAAGGGTTGTAAAATAAGGAAATAGGGAGGAGAATAGAAAAAAGTCAAAATGGTCCCAGAAGGAGAGCGTAAAGTATGTGTGGGGGAGGTGAAATAGTCCCACCATCTTGCAGTAAACCAGTACCAGCTGGGGAGGTCTGAACTGAACCAGGCTGCTTTTGGAGGGATCTAGAGGTCAAACTGGGTTGAGACAGCTCCGGATCACCATGGGTGGGGTTGGGCGGTCCAGGGCAATCCGGAACTGTCAGGGGTTGGGGCATAGGAAAGAAGGGAGGTGTGGGCAGGAAGAAGGAGAAACCACAAAAAGAAGGACCTCCCAGGCAGCTGCATCTTCATGGCAGAGACGGAGGTGGCTAGATGCCTTTCCTGCCTAACTTCACCTTCTTCCCATCAGGCCTTTTTATCTTTCCACCCCCTTTAGTGGCACTGCACAGGATCAAATCCTCCTGCTTACCAGCTGGTAAGTGGGAGGCTTGGATCCTGTACAGTGCTGGTTGCTGCTCCTTCACCCTCTGCATCCTTCCTGCTCTGCACCCTCTCGGGGTGCTTTTACCTTGAACTTTGGCTTACCTAGATGAATTATGGAGAGATGTGAAGGGGAAGAGTAGAAACCTCCATCGCTGGAATTTCCCACCCACTTTCAGGTCTGGGCCACACCCACCACTGGGAAGATTGTTCATGAGGGAATGCATCCCTTGAGCTGAAAGTTTTCCACCTCCCCATACCTAGAACAGTGGAGTTCTCAAGCACCCCAAAACATGGGCAACGGTCTGCCACTGGCCTGGTACATCACAAGTTGGGCAGGGCTGATTAACAATAAGTTGTTTATAATGAGATCATGAGAGAGAGAGAGAGAGAGAGAGAGAGAGAGAGAGAGAGAGAGAGAGATGCTTCCTCTTTTGTGTGGCCACTTCCTGAAGGTTTCCTTTTGTTGTGGCTAGAACAAAGATTTGACATGGAAAATAAGAAGAAAATAAGCATAGCAATGAACAATTTTCTTTAGTTCAGATCATTGCAATAAATCTAATTAGCATCCAAATTAAATTCTGTGAATTATTATTATATAGTAATGTACTGTACCGTGTTTAGAAATAATTTATTCTAGAAACTGATCAGGAAATGAATCTCTCGTGTCCATTTATATATATTTGTCTGAGCTCTAATTGTGCACAGAGAAAATAACAAGTTTCAGTAGAAATAAGGCTGAAAACAAAAATGTTAAGAAAAGGCATTCTTCATTAAGATAAAAAAGGCTCTCAACGGCTTAGAATGGTGGAAGCCAGACCATTGTGGTCATTTATCTTTTGTTGAATGCAGCCGTTTATCAGTTTCATTTTGCCCTCTGTTATTTTTTCTTTTTTTCCATCTCATCGAGCAAGTCAACCTCCCTAAGGTATTTGGCCAGCAAGTGATAAAATAACTTTTGTTCTGCTATCTATCTTTAGGGGAACATTTTCTCCATATCAACTTTGCTCCTCTTCTTCACTTGCCCCCCCCTCTCTTGCTGTTGCTCTCCCCCCTTTGGTCACTTAGATGGCTATTAAAAGACACAGCAGCTGTGTGAAACTTGCCTGGTTGCTTATACAGCAATTTCCACTTGGTTCCATTCCACATTGGCTGCTGGTGGTGAGGCAGGGAATACACAGCATAGTGACTTTGGGACATGGGTAAAGCTGTACTCATCTGGGGGGTTCACACACATCCCTCCATGCATAAAAAGAACACGTGGAGGAGGTTAGCAGGGTTGTGCGGGCTAACCCTACTTCTGCTGCTATGCCCCTCTGACATTCATGTGTTGGACATATGTCTAAAGTTCTACATGTGCACCAATGTATGCATGGAGAGTTCCTCCATGTCAAATCATCAGCATTCCCACAGAGCTCCTGATGTACCTCAAATGCACAAACTTCAAGGAGCCAATGTGACAGCAGTGAAAGAGAGGATAACCTGCACCACCCCACCCCATCCCACTGCCCTGTGGCCTCCACCACATGCTCTTTGTACATGAGCAGTCACGAGAAGTCCAGACGTTCAGAAGATGGATAGAAGAACTTGAGACAAGATGGTCATTTTGTGCTATAGGTCATCAATGGTATATGCAGAAAAAATGAAATGGAAATGGACTGCCTTCAAGTCGATCCCGACTTATGGCTACCCTATGAATAGGGTTTTCATGGTAAGCCGTATTCAGAGGGGGTTTACCATTGCCTCCCTCTGAGTCTAGTCCTCCCCAGCTGGCTGGGCCTGCTCAACTTGCCACAGCTGAACAAGCCAGTCCCTTCCTTGTCCGCAACTGCCAGCTGGGGGGCAACTGGGCTCCTTGGGACTCTGCAGCTTGCCCATGGCTGCACGGGTGGCAGGGTACGTAACCCCTGAGCCACTCACTGTGGGGTGATCTTTAGCTGGCCCTTTACACCCAGGAGATACGAGTGGGGATTTGAACTCACAGACTCTGGACTCCCAGCCAGGCTCTCCTCCCCACTGTGCTACAAAGTGGGATATAAATTGAAATAATGAATAACTGAAGTAATTTAAAATGAACATTTTTGTTGGCACTTTGGTATTTCTTAAAACACTTAGCTTTATCCTTACATACAAAATACTCATCCACTGTGCTTGATACATCATACTTCATCCAGTCCATGGCAAATAATCATAAATGCAAAGTTGCTGATACTACCTAAGCCTTTCTGATTGGAACTTACCAGCCTGGACTGAATCTTCCCCATTGATCAGGTATAACCAGTGCTTTTCTGCAGGGGGGTGGGGGATATTCCATTATAGTCCCTCATGGGATACCACTCTAAATATTCATCAAACTTAGGACTTTTGGAAGGTAGAAGGCTACCACTGGAGGGAAAGCTGGAAAGTGGGAAACTCAGCCTTGGGGTATAACTTGCGGGGGGGGGGGAGAAACGTCTTCCAGATGACCTGTTTATTGACCATCCTGATTTGTTTGCATAAAGCTTATGGGGCTGTTAGATGAGTTTGGCTGTTTATTGAGCATTCATTCTGATTTTTTGCAAGGAAGTTATACAACCAAGTTCAAGGTTCTAGTTTTGGTGTACAAAGCCCTATACAGTAGGGCCCCGTTGATGATAATGGGATGCGTCGCGTGAAAATGACATCAAAATGGCGCACGATGGAAAAAACTGCGGTAAAAACGGAACAAGCGCCTTAATGCGGGGACTTTCCCCAATTGAAAGCCGCCGCATTAGCGCATCGCTGTAAAGCGAAGTGCCGTAAAGCGGGGCCCTACTGTACAGCTTGGGATCAGGATACCTGAAAGACTGTCTTACTCCTTATATACCCAGTCGATCACTGCACTTTGCAGGTGAGGGCCTCCTGCAGATACCATCTTATCAGGAGGTCCGTTCTGCATAATATAGGAAATGGACCTTTAGTGTGGCAGCACATACCCTGTGGAATTCCCTCCCTTTGAATATTAGGCAGGCACCATCTCTGTTATCTTTTCGGCGCCTTTTGAAGACTTTCCTCTTTCAACAAGCCTTTTAGGTTGAGACCTGTCCCAGTCTGCGTCTGTGTTAGAATTGTTTAATATGTTTTTTAATGTTTTTAACCCTTTTTTAAAGTTGTTTTTTAAAAAAATGTTTTTAATGCTGTTTCGTTTTAATGTATTTTAAGATCTGTGTTTATGATGTTTTAAAGTGTTTTTAGCGCTTTGTTTGCCACCCTGGGCTCCTGCTGGGAGGAAGAGTGGAATACAAATTAAATAATAAATAAATAATAAATAAACCCTGCCTCAAGCAAGTCCCACACTTTCCAGTGCATGTTCCTGTCACGTTCCCTATCTCAGAAGATCTGATTTGGGGGGACTTCGGCTTGTTGCACATGACCTGCAAATCAACTTTAATTGTGCAACCTGAATCCCACCTGAAAACAGTGGAAATGCCCAAAGTCCCTGGCCAATAAACAAATTATTCTGTGTCTTCCCTAATGTCCAATCTGAGCATGGGAGGCTTTTCTGTTCAAGTCAATCATGGGTATTTTCTTTCAAAGCAGACACTAATTTAAAGTCAGTTATCTTCCTGTTGCATCAAAGGTTTACATAATCTGTTCTAGACAGTGAATGGAAGACATTAAACGATTCCCAGTGGAGCAGAGGTCATGAGACAGAATATATGCAATGACCTGTCTGGTAAATGACAGCAGATCAGAAGAGGAAGATGTTTCATATTACCCGGCTGAAACAAGACAGGAGCTTCAAAAGGACAATTCTACATTTGTTAGGAATTGGAAGGTAGCATTTCTATTCACTTTTAAAGTTCTTTGTAGCATGAAAATGCAAACACACTGAATTCTTTTTCTTACATGGCTTCATTTTGACTCAATTGACATCCCCTATTTTAATATAAAGTTTGACAGAAACAAATCTACCATGTGGGAAGTTCATATGTATATGTTAAGGGGAATGTGAGTTGAGCAGTTAATGTACATAATAACTGGCAATTGTGTACATTCACCAGACCTCATGAAGAATGTGCACATTAACTTTCTATGAAGAGGGGGTTGTGCACATTTCCTGGTCAATATGCATAATCTCCAGCATGCCTTGGGGAATATGGATATATAACCTGAATTTTATTTATGATCCCCAAGAGGCTTTGGATAATATGTATATCTCAGCTGAATGTTGTACATTCTCCAGCCAATATGCATAAATCCCAATAGGACTTGGGGAATGTGCATGTGTCGACTGAATGTTGTACATTCTCCAGCTATGCTGCATAATCTCCAACAGGACTTGGGAAATGTAACTATCTTGACTGCATTTTGTACATTCTCCAGTCAGTATGCAGTTTTCAAGAAACATGTGCCTTTTTTCTGAACCAGAGATGGGAAGTGTACAATGTGCACCTCCCATGCTGCTTCTCGCCCACTGCCTAATTTTACATGTTCCACAACATACCCTCCCATTGATCAGCAGAGCAGATCAGCAATTTTTTTCCTGCAGTCTATCCCCCCCCCTTGCACCATTCTCACCTGTTGCCCATTCAGCTGAGCAACACAAGGGAGTTGCAGGAAGAGGAAGTTTTAAATCTCCCTTGCTCCTCCCCCAGTTCTGATGGAAATTGCCCCCAATGCTGCTAGTAAACTAAGGAAAAAGCTTAATAGTAGCATGGGGACAATCATCATGAGAATCACAAAGGAGGAAAGATTTACCCAGCTGAGGAAGGATTACCCAGCACGGAAAAGAGTGCTAGGAGAGAAAGTATGAAGTACCTCTGATCCTACCCCCTGCCATTTCTGGCCCAGTCCACTGCTGGCAAATTAGCTGGCCCCTCCCTTTCATCCTGGTCGGCATGAAATGTACCCAGTTCCATTAACATATTTGGGGGGGAATACTCTACACTAGAAATTCCCAGTCTGTGGTCAGTGGGCAAGTGGCCCACTAGCTTCATTCAGCTGGTCCATGGCATGCCCACATTAAATATTCATATTAATTTTAAATTGTATTTTTGTTAATTCCTTTATTTCTTATATTGAATTTTATCGTATTACAGTTTAAATTCCATAGAATGCAAATTGTAATTAAAAAAACCAGTATAAGAAATGAAAGAATAAAAATGCAATTAAAACACATGCGGCATGACAGGGCATGACAATTGCTACAGCAGGCAGAAAAATCATTAAGTGGTCCTTGAAGATCATCAGCGATTGTCAGGTGGTCCATGAGGAAAACAAAGTTTGGGAACCACTCACTTATACTATTGTGTCTGTTAAACTTTGTGTTGTTGATGGCCAAATATGTGCAAATGGACCTTTTTTTAAATTGGCCTGGTTCCTAACTTTTTACTGAATGGGGCTTTTGTGGCTCCCTGTTCCCTCTGCAGCTCTGTCTGCCCCTCCCTAAATCTACTCCTGGGAAGTGGGGAATACTGAAGAATGGTATGGGATGCATGGGAGGAACTTTAGATGGGGCAGAGGTTAACAGATATCACACACACACCCTTATGTGAATGGAGGGACAACTTAGGACTAGATATGGAAAAGTCTATTTTGTTTCTCTCCGTTTCTGAGACCAGTTTCTAATTTTTCCAAATTTAAATTCTTAAAAATTCTCATGAAAATTCTCCAGCATTTTAGTGCAAATTTCTCCTAATAAGCACATTTTTGTAGGCAGTTTTGACTCATATACACATAGCTGGGAAGAATTTGGAAACATGTGCCTTTGAGCATATGATGAGTGATGGCAACACCTGAAATCAGCCCAAATAACAGAAACAAGCCACGTGCTGTGCTGATCTTCTTGTATCAGGGAGGAAGCAACAATATTAAGACAGCTGATATATGCCAGATAGTCACTTTAAATATGTTTGATTTACATTGCAATTTTAGTGAGGTTTCCTGTAGTAAATCATTTTCTATTTCTTCTGTTTCTGTGAATATGTGAAGTACAGCAACACTTTGTAAAATGTACACTAAAAAAACTCCAAAAGCAATTGTGGAATACTGGCACTGACTGTTCTGCAGAACAGTCTCCAGTGGACATGAGGAGTGTCTCAGTTTGCACAAAATAGAACAGTGGGAGGTGAAATACATTCTAGCAAATTTCTAGGTGTTCTCTATGTTTTTAATTGACCATGGCCACCTTTCCTTAAGTGGAGTGGTTGAAGCATAGCATGCTCAAGCATGCATCTTGGGCTGGCCAACTTTGTTTTTTGCAACAGCTAGATCCATTGCTTAAGTAGCAGCATACTGTAATCAATCTGATTTTACATCAAACTGCCATTTCAGATTCAACTGTTAATATACCCCAAATAGAAATAGAACATAACCTATAGTTTGAAACACAAAAGGCTGTTTTCACCATCATATGACACTGACCAATAAAAAGGCTTTGAAATTAATAAAAATAAATTTGACAGATTTCTAGGATGAATAGTGAGAGAAATATGATTTTCTAGGTTAGATTCTTTGTAGAAACAGTAATAACAGAGGAAAGAAGCACAGTAAGAACACCAACAAACATACAAAAATATAATTCTCCATCTTTGGAGATGGCAGGTGTTGCCACCACTCAACATATGCTCAGAGGCACACGTTACCAAATTCTTCCAAGCTACATAGGAAGTGGATTGGACGGTGAAAGACCAACCCAAATGGTGTTTGCATTTTGACAAATTTGTAGGGCAGTACAGTATCTCAGAGAGGAGGTCAGGTCTCCTGCCTCCCCATGTGCATTCACTATAGCTGCCCAATTTCCCTGCTTTTTAAAGTTTGGTAGAAATATCTTTTGGCTATAAGTTTGTTCTGAAACCGCAAGGTTTTTTGCCTATGAGTGAATTTTTTTGGAAAGTGTGAATTTGATAGATTCAGCTTGAAATGTGAACTGAATTGAAATTCTCACCATTCCTACTTATGACCCAAGCCATTGTGTCTAAGGTGATACAAATGTTCTCTCAATTTTGTTTAATCTTTGACAGTTCATTCACACATGCAAGTCACCTCCTGGGGTTCTGGAAATCATCAAGTGATGAACATCCATATGTGAATATGCCCCATTTGACAGAATCAGCCACTATTCAGCAATAAACACTGGAAATAACTGACCTAGATTGGGACTTTCTTTCTTTAGATCTTTTCTCTTGTCAATATAATACTAGAGAGGGAAATACCCATTGTATTTTATCTAGAACAACTTCCCATTTTTGTATGCTAAATTACTGCCAGGTGTTTCACTTTTGCAGCAGAACTGTCATTGTTTTAAAGGGGGAAAATGTGTCAAAACTTTCTGCATTTGTACAAAATGTGAATGGAAGCAAATTACCGATCTAGACAAATCCTAATACTAGTATATAAATTTGACTGTAATATATTGTTGAGCCATGGGATTTAATATATAATATATATATATATATATATATATTCTAGCAAAATTAGAAGGTCTTTATCTTTATTGTTTTTGTGGCATGCAAACAAATGATCTGGGACTACAATGGACACTTGTGCTACTTGTTCACCATGGTAACAATAACCTAAACTAATCTGGACAAAAACTAACTAAATTAAAATGGGGATCCATAACTCCACTTCAAACCAACTGGCATACACATTGTAAGCTTATTTACTTGGACCTAAATTCAAGGCATTCATGTTGGATTGGCTCTGAAATGAGACAACAAGCTATTTCACTGAAAACTGGAAAATAGATCAGTTAATTTTTGATCCTACTTGAATTTACCAATATTCCTGTAGGCAGCTCTTCAAAGCAGCCCTCATGCAAAGCAATTAGCTAAGCAGGATCTATAGTCTATTACAGGGGTTCCCAAAGTGTGGTCCGTGTACCATTGGTGGTCCATTAGCTTAGTTCAGGTGGTCTGCAGAGCTTTGGTAAAAAATAGTTTAAAAAAATCATACAGCAACTAGCACAGCATGTTACATTTGCTACAAGAGACAGAAAAATCATTAAATGGTCCACAAAGACCTTCGGCAATTTTCAAGTGGTCCATGGGAAAAAACAGTTTGGGAGCCACTGGTCTGTGGCACTGTGATCCTACTGCCTTGATGAAACTAAGCAGGTGTAGACCTGGCCAATGCTTGGATTGAAGACTATCTTGGAATGATTTCCAAAACAATAGAATAGCTGAAACATATCTATCTTTCAAAATTCACACTCTCCTGCATTTTGCAATATTGTTCTCCAGCCAAGTAATGTAAAATGCATGCACTAGGGTAAAGTATGCACAAAAAACATATATTTAGTGAAAATAAAATACAAAATGCATATTGGGGGAAGTTGTTTTGCAAAAATATGTGTATATGATTTTTTTGCACACTGGTGAATTTTCACAAACTGATGTGGAAATGTAGAAAACGGAACTTAAAATGGTTTGTTACCTGGAATTCCATGATGGGATATAAATGGTGCAGTGCAAACAAACAAATGAGAGCTTCGGCTATGGGGCGGTATATAAATGTAATAAATAAATACATTAGTTTCCATTTTTTCATTTCATTTTTAATTTGTATACTGCCTTTCTACATCACTGCACTCAAGGCAGTTCACAACCATAGAAATGACAAAAATATACAGAAGTAATCATACTACTACAAAATACAATGTAATATACAAAATAAACAACAAAGCTACAAAAATACACAATATTACATATATAAGTGTTGCACCAATACAGATTACTAATAAATAAACCCTGTCTCAGTCTCTTCTACTTCTAACATACACACCGTCTCAGACTCCTGGCTCTCACCCAGGACTCCATCCATCCATCCAGGCTCTCACCCAGGACCCAAACACAGCCCACCCCCAGAATCTTGCGACAAAGAAGGGACCTGGGAACTGCTTACACCATCATAAAAACAACTTGAAGCTTGTTTTTATGAATAAATACTAAGGTAGATGGCAATTCATATAAACTATCAAAGTAACGTACAAAATATACAATAAAATATACAGTAAAACATAAAATACTATACAAACAAACAATGTCCAGAGCCTTCTTGCTCTTGCCCGATGACAGTGTGGCTCCAGCATGGAGCCGGTGGTGCTGCTGCTGGTGGAAATGGTGATGGACAGCGATGTGCGGGCTGGGGGCCAGCATGGGTGGTGGCATGGGGCTGTAGGTGCATTGTTGTCTGGGCGCAGTGTACCACCTGGTACTAGAGGTGGCTGTAGTTGCCCCCCTCTGGGGATGGCAGGTAGAGGGTGGCCAGTGCCTCCGCCTCGTCATCCTTGTGGGGTCCCTGCTTGATGGGCAACAGGTGCAGGCTGGACAGTGGAGGGGCCCCCCACCTAGGTACTCGTAGGCCACAGTGGAGTCCAGCTTGTCCACGTGGCCATAGAGCAGCCCCTGCCACAGCCCTGCTGAAACCTGCCACCTGGCATCCTCACCCTGACACCACTGCCATACTCCAGGCCACCGGCCTTGGCCACACGCTCCTGCTGCTTGTTGTGCTGGAAGAGGTCGGCCAGGAACTTGTCGTTGAAGGTGCTCACAGATGTCCGGAAGGGCTGACGCCGAGGCTGAAGCCAGGTAGCTGTAGGCACTGCTGGGCTGCTGGTGCTGCAAAATGCTGCACTATTCCCCCCCACTGCTGCCTCTATCATGTTCGTACATCACCTAACAAACTCTTTACCCCATAAATGAGGGCAAAATGCATCTGTTTCCTGTTATTTTTTCACACAAAGGCTGTTTGATGAGCTTTTGTCTCCTACCAGCAGCCTTAACTAAGAAAGCTCTTTGAAGCAAAGCAAAGGAGAAACATTTCAGAGTCTCTGTTGCTTTGTCTCAGGGACTGCATTGAAGGGCTGCCCCCAGATAAGGTCATGTATGGGTCACCTTTTGCTGCCCACTTTTACAAGGGTGTAGGGGACTGCACTGAATAGCCGCCTCTGCATCTGCGGACCAAAAGCCGAGCCCTCCCCTGGCTTTCCTTGAGAGTGAAATTTTTTTTGGAGGGGGGGTAAAATCTCACCCCATTGGAGACTCTTGAGGCAATAAGAACAACCTTCAATGCAGGCCATAAGGCAATGCATCGTCTCTACTTTAGATTTTAATACAAGATGAAGAAGAATTTGGGGGCTTCTAATGTTCCCCTCCCCCACCCCACCCCACTGAAGTGAGAATTTTAGAGTAGGGGGTGTGCATTTGTTTTGGAAGGAATAAATAATTGAACCAAGTCCATTTGATTCATTTTTTTTGTTCCAAAACAAATGCTCAGAGGTATAAATAGGGGCTCCCATGTGAACTCTTCTGAACCACACAGGGTGTGTCTGAGTGTTACCTGTTTCTGGTGATGGCTCTTGGCAGATGTTTTGGTGGGTTTTTTTACCCCAGATTCCCTGGCAGTAAAATGATGGCAGTTCCCACTGGTACTTTCCAAGCGTAATGAGAACACATGATTCACTAGAAAAGACAATAATGCTGGGAAAAACAGAAGGAAGTAGAAAAAGAAGAAGCCCAAACCAGAGATGGATTGATTCCATAAAGGAAGCCACAGACCTGAACTTACAAGATCTGTACAGGATGGTTCATGACAGATGCTCTTGAAGTTCACTGATTCATAGGGTCGCCATAAGTCGTAATGTGACTTGAAGACACATAACAACAACAACAGCCATCGCTCCCCACACACACAATGCCCCTAGAGTGACACAACATCTGGGGCATCTGCAGTGCGAAGAGAGACTGCTGGGATGTATCTGATGGCATTAGTTTTCTTTCTTTTTTAAACAAAAATTAAGGCAAAAAAGGCAAACTGAACAAAAAATGTTAGTAATGAAATTAGCGTCTCAACGTATAAGTAGCATACCAAATGTGATTTTAATGAACGAGTCATGAAACAAATGAGATCTTTAATTAGGAAAACATACGTAATTACAAAATATAAAAGCAATCATTGCATGACCATATTACTGAGATCCTGAAGGTCATTTCTGGGTCTGGGCTTGGCAAACTATCCCAGAATCTCAGGTAAATTTTAAACTTCCTTGGAGAGCAGTTAGCACTATAGTAGCGAAAGTGGCTTACGTCCAAGTACTTTGTCTAGTTATCAGGTTGTAGCAATTGTTCTGAGATGGGAAGTGATTATTCTCCATGCCTGCAGTGACTGAAGTTCTCTGCTTACCAAACCATTTCTTCAGTCTCTTAAGGCAAGTTGTCATTCCTTAGCATCATGTAGGACTTTGGTTTTCTCAGTATAATGCTGATTCATTCACTTGTGCTGTGTAGCACAGACTGCTTATCTTTCACCCTGTTATTTAATACTAATATAATACATTAAGCCACTCAGAGAAATCATTCACAGTCTTTTTTATGACTCGTATGCATATGATAAATCACTCTGCATGACAGCAGTTCAGAGTAGCATTGCCTGCCATTTCTGCCTGCTTTATTGATAACCATCTTTGGACAGAGAGCTGGCTGCTGCCCAGTTCTGATGAATCTGAAATAGTACAAATGGAGTTCTAAATATACAATTCTCCCCAGACTTCTTGTCTCTTTAGAAGATGGGAAAACATTTAGGCTGCAATCGTTTCATTTGAACTTTACTTTTTATTTGAAAGATACATATATGTGTGCATGTATGCATATTTTATACACATATTTGATACAAAAGAACAAAGGCATTGCCATAGGAACACAATCTAGTATATCCCAGTATATTAATAGAACTACCTAGCTCCATTTTTGAAGGATGGTTGCATCACTTGAGGGCCTCCTTTAATATAAGACATAATGGATTGCCACGCAGTATAAAATGCTTTTGCTTAGTGAAGCTTTCTGCTACTTTAATTTGGTGTGTTATCTTCTCCATAATAAACACATTCTAGAATCTAAGAAGTTCACCATCAGAGATGAGTAATTTTTCCTGCATTTGGCAAGCTCCAGCTGCTCAACCTCCATAAAATAATTGATTTAGTCCACGTAGGAGAGATTTTGTTTTTATCTGCAAGATAGTTTAAAACAAATAGTATGGGATCAGCTGTGATGCTCTGATAAGAGATTTCCAGAAAGATCCCCAGCACAGATGGTTTTAATACATGTCTGCCACATATGGTTTAATATAGGGGTGGGAAACCTGTGACCCTCCAGATGTGATTGGATTCCACCTGTCATCAGCCCCAGCTAAGCATGGCCAATGGTCAGGGCACAATTGAGTCCAGCAATCTTCAATGGTCTACTGAGTCCAGCAACACCCCCTACCTCTAGTTTATTGTATCCAAGGATTCACATCACCTGTTGTTGTTGTGTGCCTTCAAGTTGATTATGACTTATGGTGATCCTATAAGCCAGCGACCTCCAATAGCATCTGTCATGAACCACCCTGTTCAGATTTTGTAAGTTCAGGTCTGTGGCTTCCTTTATGGAATCAATTCATCTCTTGTTTGGCTTTCTTCTTTCTACTTCTTTCTGTTTGTCCCAGCATTATTGTCTTTTCTAATGAATCATGTCTTCTCGTTATTTGTCCAAAGTATGATAACCTCAGTTTCATCATTTTAGCTTCTAGTGATAGATCTGGTTTAATTTGTTCCAATACTCAAATATTTTTCTTTTTTTGCAATCCATGGTATGCACAAAGTTCTCCTCCAACACCACATTTCAAATGAGTTGATTTTTCTCTTATCAGCTTTATTCACTGTCTAACTTTCTCACCCATACATAGAGATCAGGAATACCATGGTCTGAATGATCCTGACTTTAGTGTTCAGTGATACATCTTTGTATTTGAGGACCTTTTCTAGTTCTCTCATAGCTGCCCTCCACAGTCCTAGCCACCTTCTGATTTCTTGACTACTGTCTCCATTTTGGTTAATGACTGTGCCAAGGTGCTGATAATCCTTGACAAGTTCAATGTCCTCATTGTCAACTTTAAAGGTATATAAATCTTCTGTTGTCATGACTTTAGTCTTCTTGACGTTCAGCTGTAGTCCTGCTTTTGTGCTTTCCTCTTGAACTTTCATCAGCATTCGTTTCAAATCATTACTGGTTTCTGCTAGTAGTATGGTATCATCTGCATATCTTAAATTATTGATATTTCTCCCTCCAATTTTCACACCTCCTTCATCTTGGTCCAATTCCGTTTTCCATATGATATGTTCTGTGTATAGATTAAACAAATAGGGTGATAAAATACACCTCTGTCTTTCCGATGGGGAACCAATAGGTTTCTCCATATTCTGTCCTTACAGTAGCCTCTTGTCCAGAGTATAGGTTGTGCATCAGGACAATCAGATGCTGTGGCACCTCCATTTCTTTTAAAGCATTCCATAGTTTTTCATGATCTACACCAGCCTTTCCCAACCGGTGTGCCTCCAGATGTTGTTGGACCACTACTCCCATCAGCCTCAATCAGCATTGCCAATGGCTGAGGCTGATGGGAGTTGTGGTCCAACATCTGGAGGCACACCGGTTGGGAAAGGCTGATCTACACAATCAAAGGCTTTGCTGTAATCTATAAAGCACAGGGTGATTTCCTTCTGAAATTCCTTGGTCCATTCCATTATCCAACGTATGTTTGCAATATGATCTCTGGTGCCTCTTTCCTGTCTAAATCCAGCTTGGACATCTGGCATTTCTTGCTTCGTATATGGCAAGTGCTATATCACATCACCTACAACATCTAAAATGGAAAAATCAGAAACTGAACTTGTGACTTTTGCATACAAAACATGTGATCATCCACCACCGTACTATGGCCCTCTACACATTCTAGCTTTATACATAGACCTGAAAGATTGCATCTTCTCTTATGAACTCCGAAGAGGATCTACTCTGAGTTTCCTCACTGATTTGACATTTGGAGGAGGAGCCCTCGTTGTGGAACTCCTTCCCAGAGATGTACACCACACCAATTCACTTTGTACTTATAGAAAAAAAATATTCTCAGTATGCTGATCCCAATAAGATGGAGTGCTGTGGATCAGTAAGTCAGCAGCCTATTTTGGATGTGATTGCACTCCCCCTGAAGAATCAGGTGCACCTTTTGGGAATGTTCCTTGACTCTGCTCTCCTGCTGGAGACTCAAGTTGCCTTAGTATCAGGAGAGCCTATTTCCCACTCTGTGTAGTTCACTCGCTATAGCCATTGCCACCACACCAAAGAAGACTCGTGACACAGTTATGGTATAATGTTATATTTAGTAAAATATAACAAATATTAATCCATAATCAAATTCAATCCAATTAATCCAATTTTAACTCCTTTGGGCAGGTGACGTGCAGACTAACTAGTAGGGAATTCTCCCTCAATCTTAAATCAGGTCAGTCACCTTGGACTGTAACTCTCCACCAAGGATGTGGGAAAAGCCATCCCTCCTTGCTATTGGAGTCAGGTATGTGGTTCCAACTTCCGCATCCTGGCCCCACCGTACAGGCTTTCACCATGATGCACAAGCCGTTCCCACTAGGACACTCCCCAGATCTGCACCAGACATTAAGCACTGATGGTTCCCTTAGGAGTGCTGTTTACCAAAATGCCTCAGCCCCCTTCCTTTTTCCCCAAATACCTCACCTACCCAAATTCCACACCAGCCAAAGCATAACAACCCGAACTGCTCCTAGAAAGCCAATCGAATCAACCCAAGCAGTATGGAGTAGGCGAAACCGAAGGGATTCTGAAATCAGGATCCCCCCAAATTCCTACTCAGCCCCATTGGCGACTAGCAAAGCCCATACTGACGAGGGAGGGAGGGTGGGTGCCGCAAGGCAAAAAAGGCAGGTGTTCCAGGGGAGAGCAGTCTTATGTACCTGCTGATCCCTGTCTCCTAGTTGGCCCTAACAACACCTGACCCCTTAGCTTTCTTCGAGAACCCTCCCTCTCAATATGCCTGGTGGCAAAAACACCCCCTCAAAGCGGGAATGCCATTCCTTGACCAGGATAGCCTAGCCGCAGTCATCCATGCCACAGGAACCTCCCAGTTATTCTATTGTATTGTAATGTACTTTGCATAGGGTGCCTTTGAAAATGGTTTGGAGATGGCAGCTATTAATTCTGACAGAGAGTTGACTGACTTGTCTGCCTAGGATGATGTGACATTAGTACTTAAAGATCTGCATGGCTGCCTATTTGCTACTGAGCCCATTTCAAGGTGTTGCTGCTAACGCATACATTCCTAAACAATTGAGGACACAGCCATTTGAGGGAGCACTTTTCAATGTACTATCCTACCTATGATTTGAGATCTGCTGCCATGATTCTTCCAGTGATGGCATCATGAACCAGTGGAGGCTGGTAGAACCTATACCTGGTGGGGCACCTGTGAGGTTATGCAGATGAAGCCTATGAGGTCCTGATCTCCCTTCCTTGTAAAGAAACAGTGGACACTTAATCAGTACAGTTCTACAAATAAGTAGAATCTAAAAGTGTCTTACCTTGGTTCAGAAGGGGTTCCTGCAATCACAGTTGCTGGTCCTGATTGTTGGGAGTAAAGCACCAACACAGGTTGCAACTGACCTGAACCAGTGAGGAGTGGTAGACAGAAAGGCAATCTTTTTCTCTTTGCTGATTCTCCTTCTAAAGAGTTTGTTGTTTTTGCAGGCTTGCTCCTCCCCTTCCTTCTCTTCCTGTCTTTGTTCTAAGTTATTTAGTAATGGCTTCCTGAGTGCAGGTCGCATGGCTGCTTTAGCATGTATGGCTTTACCTCTTTGTAGTAATGAACCTTACATTTCTTTATTCTTTCAACTACTAGTCTTAACAGACCAATAATTTCTCTACTCCACTGCAGTATACAGGCATACCCTGCTTAACGTTGCGTCACTTAACGTTGCCCCACTATAACGTACATGCTCCATACGTCCCCATACCCTGCTTAACGTTCGCGTGCTTCGCAATAACATACATTTTATTGGCATGACGCTGCTGCCATCTAGTGGTGATTGCATGCAGTACAGGTGAAGACAATTGCTTCACTTAAAGTAGATTTTCACTTAAAGTATACTCTCCGGTCCCATTGCGAATGTTAAAATGGGGTATGCCTGTATATACCAAAAACCCTAACACTGATTGTGGAAATACAGCTGTTAAAAGGCACAAGAACCCTGTTTTCGCCAGTGTTAATCTTAAACAATATGGAAGAGATGCTTCCTCCTTTTCATGTTTGTGGGTCCTCTTTATTCAGTAAGAGAAAGTTTTCTTCAGGCATCAGTTGTATGTATATGTTCATTTTGGATTCCCACCCCCAAAAGGTTTCTGGTCCTTTCAAGACATTTGCTTGAGAGAGAAATGCCCCCTCCCTACCAAGTTTCCGCCGAGCCTTGAAAATCTGGTTATTCAGGCGGACTTATAGGATTCTTGGGGCGGACTAATTTTTATCTTGTTGCAGTTGTGGGTGGTTTTAGATTGATTATAGTTGATGTTTTGCTTATATGTTGTATTTTATATGTTGTATTTTATCATGTTATGGAAGCCGCCTAGGGTGGCTGTTAATTTGGCCAGATAGGTGGCTTAGAAATAAAATTTTATTATTATTATTATAATTAATAGCCTTAATTTCCTAATTTTTTTGGCTATCTCCTCTTACCAATAAAGGGTTGGAAGCTTGGTTATGAAAGTGGTTTGTAATTCCCACCTATCTGAACAGCGTTAGACTTTGCCACTTTACAGAGAAGTGAAATGTTAACATGCAATGGTGAGAAGTACGTAGCAAAGAGATACTTTATTTTAAAACTGATGTATTATTACTGATTATGACTGTATAGTCGTATTACTGATCTCAGTAAGCAACTCTGGAAGCTTTTATAAGCTAAAGAGTGGGGCAGAATATTTTATTTTTCTCTCAGTTGTATAGTATGCAAAATTAAAATTTTCATGCTTCAGGATATTGGGGTTTGCTTAAGTTTTTGAAGCAATGAGTTTTGTTTGTGGGTTAGCAAAAATAAAAATAAACTAGAGTCAACAAACCAGAAAGAAGCAATCTTTTCTTTAAAAGAGGGGTTAGAATCCCTTTGAATATAATGCTGGGTCAATCTAGCATCATGCTTCCCACAATGGAAACTACTCTCCCCTCCAGCAAACAAACACACACACACACACCTTCCAAGCAACCTCACCACTTGCATTTAACAGAAGCCTTAAGAATTCTCTCTTCTCCCCACCCAACGAAGCAATACACACACTACACACCCTCCCCCACCCTCCCCTTACAGCCCCCAGACCTCAAGAAAGAGACAAAAAGGAAGCCAATGCTCCAACAAGCAATAAAAAACAGAGCTTGCCTCATCCACGGAAACCTGTAGCTGAAAATCAGTCAGTTCTCTCCTTTCTCATACATACACATTAAATAAATCAACAACTGCTGCCACACCCCCTTTTTTTAGCTTGGCTGCAAACTTTCTGAAAATGACTGGCAAGGCACAGACTTGGAAACAGGAAGAAAGACTGGCTGTGGAAGGCAGATACAAACCTGCCTTCCGCTCTGTTTATTTTCTGGATCTTTTGATATGCCGGTGAGTCCATTAGCTATTTAGAAAAAAGATAGGGCAGGGGGAAATGGTTGGCCCATTTTGTCAAAGCAGTCTCTAATCCTGCTTGTGTTTTTTTTTAACCATTTCCCTCCTAGGAGACAGGTGGTAGAACCATCTACTTCTCTTAGGAAGCCGCTCAGTCAGTGGAAATGTATTAATATTACTGTGAGTGTCAATGAAAGACTGACCTATGGCTTTCAAGGTTTTTTTGGGGTATGGAGGCTACAAAATCTTGGGAGGACTATGCCCCACTTTGCCCTTCAGACCAGCCTCCTCTGTCATGAACTATACCTGAGCTACCAAGACTTAGAAAGTGACCTTCTTGGTTGCTGACAATGGCTGGTTTCTGCCAGTTTTTTTGAGTCAGTCTTACCAACTTATTCATGGAAAGATGCAGGCTTTGGATTTAATAAAATGTGATTGTGTATTTTGTTACAATTTTATTTATTGATTTTATTTATTCTGTATGTTGTGAGCCAGTCTGAGACTGCTTTTATGACAAGGGGGGGGGAAATAAATCTGATGTGTATATAAATAGATAAAGGTTGGAATCTGTTTATTTAGGAAGACCTTGATGGATGGAAAGGTGTTTTTTTAGAGAGATTCTATGGGGACTTGCATGACCCCATCATATTCAAACCTATTTATGGGTAAACTGGAACAAGAGATCCTCAAAAAGGCCATTAACAAACCACTTATATGGTGGCGATACAATGATGACATCTATATGGTCTGGACTAATGGTAAAGAGAGTTTAGAACAATTTAAAATTATGTCAATTCTGTCTATCCATCTGTTAAGTTTACATTTGATAGTACAAATGATAGTCCACACATCCCTTTTCTTGATGTCCTTCTCACCATTGAAAACAACAAAATAGCCACATCTCTACAGCAAACCCACTGATGCCAGCACCTATCTAAACTGGAAATCCTGCCATCTGAAGCATTTAAAGGAAAACATTGTGTATAGCTTAGCTCTGAGAATCAAACTTCTTTGCAATGTTGAGGATAAATACCAGAGAAGGATCAGTGAACTTAAAGAACACCTTCTTCTTAGAGGACATCCTCCACATATTGTTGATTGCAACATCCACCAAGCCTCCATTCTGTCCAGAGAAAACCTCCTCCATCATAATGAGGTGTCAAAGAACAAAGAACAACAGATTCCATTTGTGGTAGATTTCCATCCAGCATCTCCTAGCATCACGGAGCAATCAGGGAAAGCTACCCATTGCTAGCAAACTCTGAACATCTTACTAGAGCCATCAACAAGCCTCCTGTTGTAGCATTTTGCCTGCCTCCTAATTTGCGCAGACTGTTAGTGAGAGCTGTGCTTAAGCCACCTATCACCAATCCTGGGTCTCATCCTTGTCACTCCAAACGCTGTATCACCTGTGTGTACCTCAGGGAGACAGCTATTTTCAATAGCACTAGGACAGGTAGAACATATTACATCAAATAGACCATCACCTGCAGGTCCTGCAATATAATTTGTCATCGAATGCAAAAGACCATGATGTCATATCCAATATATAGGAAAAACTACAACTGACCCACGCACATGCTTCAGAAACCACGAATCGGCAATCTTGACCAAAAAAGTGGAGCAACCAGTTGCAAAACATTTCAGCACTGAGGGCCATAGCCTGTTGGATTTTTCTATAACAGCTATAGAAATGCCAACAGATCCAGCAGCATTGACTAAGAGGGAGAACTTTTGGATATACTCTCTGGACACATTGCCACCGCATAGCCTTAACATGGAGGACAGTACAAACATCACTTAGCTTCTGCAAATGAAGCCCCTCTGAGCATTCCATCCTCAAAGCTCTATAACTGCCACCTTGGTAACAGCATTTCTATGTTAGCAGCTGATGAAGGCGGAAGCTGAAGCATTTTGGAAGAACAATAAAAACCTCTGTTTTGTTAATCACACGTGTGTGTGTGTTTGTGTGTTTTTCTCTCTCTCTGTATATATCCAACCAAATTTCTACTCAGATTTCAGGATTCTCAGTTACCTGATATTATTTCCAGAGTGGAATGTATCATCTAAGAATGTCATTCTTCCTCATTTTTATTTTCTGAATTTGCACAGAGCACATGAACACTGTTTCCTTTTTTCCAACTCCCCCCCTTGCTTCTGATTGATGCTCTAGTTTTATGTTTATCACTGTGTTCTTTGCGGTTTTCTGTGAGATGCTCTTATAATGTTCATGTTTTTTATATTTTCTAGTTGCTGGTTTTATTGAAATTTATCTTATTTTATTGTTTTCGCACACAATATTTTCTTCATTTTGCAACATTGATATGCCTATTGTTCTCAAACAAATTTAATATATTTTGAGAAACAGCTTTTTGAAACAGTTTAATCAAATTTCATTTAACAAAGAAATTGATTGATTGAATGAATTAAAATGTAGCGTATAGGGGAGAAATATTTTAGCCTCATCTTCTCCCTGGTTTGCCAACTTTCTGTGCATGGGGTTTTGAAGACGGAGGAAACACAAACATGCCTAGTAGTGGTCTGAGGTGGAACTGTCCAGTAAGAACTCTGACCAGATATAATTCAGCATTCTCTTAACCTGCATGCCAAGACCTTTTTATTGTCCAAATCAAATTTTATTATGCGGCCACAGACCCATTAAACATTTTCATTGTCCAATTAGTGCTTTGTCAATATAGAAAAAATGACCAGATGGCCAGTGGCAATTGTGCAATTTTGTAGCGGGATGTACTTCATAAAATGATAACCTGTTTTCATGAAATCAGAGTCCATAATCCATCAATGTGACACCTTAATTATATGGATTGAATGCAGACTTAGTCATGCTTAGAACAGCCAATGAAATCATTGGGACTTATGTCAGTCAAGAGTCTACTCAAACTATGACTAGGCATCCAACCCTTTGTTTTCATGACATAGGCTGCAAAGTACTATACTCAAATAAGGAAATAAAGAATTGGGATCATAGTGGCCTCAGTACAATAACCACGATAAACACTAATTCCAAGTGTCTCTGTCTTACACCCAATATTAAGTATTTATACAGTTTAAATCATTTCTAACAATATTATTAAGCTACTAAAACATTTATTAGTTTAAAATATCTCCAGACTTTAGGAATGTGCTGGATCCATATATTATAAACAACAATAACAATGGATCTGACAAGCAGCGATTTAAATGGAATTAATTTCCCCTTGGGGTTTCAGTAAAACAGTAAACCAATCAAGCCCTCCTCTCCTGTTATATTACATCATCAGATCCGAAAACCCTTAGTGAAATTAGTTCCTTGTAAATCACTGCAGCTCATCCATTATGCTGAAGAAATATGATTTTCAAAAGTGAGAAATATAAAAAGCTGCAGATTTTCCTCACTCTCCCAATGTCTGTCAGAAGTTCTTTGGCAGCCTGACGGGGCCAGACTTAAAGCAATCAGATCTTTGAAATGCAGTGAATGAATCTAAAAGTATGTAACATGGCAAACAAACATTGCACAGCCAAGTTGCACAACCCACCAATCTTTGCTGTGTGCCTCTTCTGCTTCCTAATAAGCATTTCCCACCCTGCAGAATCACTTTGACTTGATGATGCATTTCACAGAGTATCTCCACACTACAAACATATCTTGATTTTTTTTCTAGTGTAAGTATCATGGCTCCCACCCCGACTCTAATGTCATATCACAGGGATAGCCAATGTGCTGCCCTCCAGATGTTGCTACAACTCCTATCATCCTTCTCCATTGGCCATACTGGCTGGGGCTCATGAGAGTTGGAGTCCTTCTGGAAGGCACCACATTCGCTACCTCTACCCTATCAGAAGCTGCTCTTGAAATTTACCCCCATCCCAGTAACCAGGAGGCATTAAAAATGCCAGAATTTCCATAATCTGTGAAATGCTTTGGAGCATGTTCAGATGCATTTTAATTTGACATTATCCAGTGCATAATATTTTTTTACATATTGTTTCTTGAAAATGTTTCTTTAAATTGAAAATAAAACAATTAATAGGAAAAAGGAAAGAGGTCTGGTGATGGAGGAGGAACTCCCATAGATTGGGTCTTTCTGAGCCTTGCAGAACACTCAGGGTTGTATCCAGAGTAGCGCTAAGAAACACATCCTGGCAACACAAGGATTTCTGCTTGCACAACAGAACTATTCCCTCCTCTCCTTCCCTCGTGTGCCCCTCATTCTGTTCTAGGGCTTCCTGCAATCCTCCAGAGAAGAGGGTGTGGGGCATGTATGGGGGGAGAAGGGGGGGAAAGTCCCACTGAGCAAGCAGAAATTCTTGTGCTGATGGGACACATTAGTTGAATACTGCCCTCAGTATTTTTCTGAGAGTTTAATGAACTATGGAGTTAGTAAATTGTCTTGAAAATGTATGCCCTGTCTTTTCAGTTAAATGATTTCCCAGGATGACTTACAACAAGATACAGCACAGAGGATACACCAAATAAGGAACATAATTATCTATCTTAAACAAAAACAGAACAGCAACAGGAAACTCCTGACTCCATATTCAGTTAGGCCCATCTAGTGATGGCTAAACCAAATAATGACACTATCCACACATCTCCCCCCTGCTTTTGTTTAAGGTGGTGCCCCTCTGTGGCTAACCTATGGATCTTCAGATGCTGTTGGCTATCATCAGTGTCCATTGGCCATGATGGCTGAGGCTGATGGGAGCTGGAGTCCAACAACTCGTGGAAGGCCACAGGTTAGCCACCTGTGGTTTAAAGAAACCAAGAAACCAGCACTGTTGCAAATGTGGTAGTTCAGGTAACTCTGGTCAGTCATCTTACGTATAACTAGATTGCAGCAAGTAACAATCTGAGTAGTAACATTGTCATTGTCATGTTTTAAATACATATTTTAATGTGTGTTATATGTATTTGTATTGTATTTTTTTGTATTTTAATATATTTTCTTAATCATAATATGATTTTAAATTATTGTAAATGCTGCCCTGAGGGGCATGTACCCACCAGAAGGACAGGTTATATTTTTTTAAAGTAATATTACTGTGAGTCTCACAAGGTAGCTGTGTTAGTCTTGTAGATGAACTGTTCAGGTGCTAGTTAGGAATTTGGCAATTGCACCTTTTTTTGTTCCAGCAACCCAGGGTGCATCCTGTTATCTGTTTTGCAGCTAGCGAGCCTAATCCAATTATGCCTGCATAACTGCTCCTGCACTCCATTTTAAGACTGTTGTCAACTCCAGCCTTGAGGGCAACAATATTGTTGTGCACTCTCCAATCTCCAAGTGGTGTGAGACTTCTTATGCTTAGCCAGGGTTTAGTTTTCTTGGAATGAAGTTTAGCAGAGACTGTGTTGCCTTTAGGGTGTATGGTTTTATTTACATTTATATACAAAGTAAGATGGAGGGGTTCTCACCATCAACAATCCAACAGATCTTTCGTTTTCCTTTAGGTTTGTAGGGGATTCCACAAAGCCATGGCTTGGGTTTCAGAACACAGATCAGTCATGCCTTTCTGTGTCCTCTCCAATTTCACAGACCAAAGAAACATACAGGCCACTCCCTGGCTCCAGAAGGAGGGCAGCCTCCAGCCAGGTGAGGGGGGAGACGGCCTTTCACCTGAAAGAGTCCTGATAGTAACAGGACTAACCCGGACCACATTTTATTGCCATGCAGATTGGCCCATCAAGCAAACAAAAAACCTGACTTGGCTAGAACTATTAACTTATGAATAGGACTAGCTTGACTAGCTTAGGAGGTTCTTCTGTGGCCAATCCAAACATCCAGATACAGGATTACAGACTTGAAGGGGACTCATAGAAATCATCTATCCCAACCCCACAATCCCATAGCATCACCCCTCCCTTGAAAAAGGTCTATCCCAGGCCTGCAAACAACGGAATAATGACTTTCCCTGTAGAGAAGTAACAAGAGACAAGTTAATAAAGACATCGACACATATGTCATGAAAAGGATATATATAGTCATAGTACAGTTACATTTCCACACAGCGCAAATACAAAAACATTCCTCTGAAGGAAGTTTTCAGTCATTTTTATGATGTCTTCAGGCTAAGCAGCCCTCAAACACACATACATTTCTCCCTGCTGTCCTGAATAGTTGCACGCGCGCACACACACAAGGCATGCTAGAGCAAATCTTAAACATCAAAAACCTTATGGCAGAGAGCTATTCGAATAATTTCTAAAAACGCATTAAACAGTTCATACCACCATAAGCATGCAAAAGGTATAAATCAAAAGCATTTCAAAGCTAATACTTAAACTATCAGGAAGACTTCCCACCGCAAATCAGTAAACAGTCCCAAAAGCACAACCCCCACCCCCAAGCCAGTTACCTGGTTCGCTGTTTGTCTTGAGTTGCAAGAAGTTTCCAGTCCAAGTTGATCCCTACTGCTGTATGCAGGATCTTGGGACACATGTTCTGAAACTAGTCTGCTCTCTCATCAGCACACTGCAGGCTATAGCCACTCTCTGCCCTGGAAAAGGTCCTTGGGCCAGTCCACTTCATCCTCAGCCCGAAACTGAAAATCAAAGTCCTGCCACAAGCCTTTTTATGGAGCCATCTTCTTCAGGACTAGCTTGCCTAGTCCACCTATGGGGGCAGAAAGAAATTCTCCTGTCTGCTCACTCTCACCAACTCCAGAATAAATCAGGTGCTCATACAGAGGCAGGTGATGTCCCAGACTCTCTTGCCCTCAAAACTCATGGGCCCCTGGATGACCCTTGTTGTTGGAGCATGCTTAAGAGCTGCACCCACTACAGGAGCCAGATCCCACCCTGTAAGGCCATCTCGGGGCACCCAAAGGGCAAAGTCACTCAAGGATTTTCTCTCGCCCCATTCTCCAGGCACTGGCAGCTCCTCTCTCACTGCCACACATGGCCAGTGGTGTAGTCGTCTGGACTCTAGGGTGTGTGTGTTAGACCCTTTATTTTTTTGAGAGCAGGGTCCCAACATCTCCAGCATCCTATGAGCCAATCAGCATGAAAAGGGAGTATGTTAGTCACTGAAAAGAGTCTTCTAACATGCTTCTTTGTCCTTTCCTGCCAAATGGAGCCAATCAGAGTGAAAGGAAGTGGGTTGGTCACTGAGAAGACTCAATGGTTGACACTCTCCCCTTTCATGCTTATTAGCTCCTAGGAGTTTCTATTGTTGTGGAAGAAAGCATTCTCAACTCACAGCAAAAAAAAGGGGGGGCAGCATGGCTGTGACTATCATGGAGGGACTCTGCACTTCTGAATTTGCCACTATACTACAGCACATACCTCCTGCACCTTTTCTTGCACAGCCACTTCTCCAGGTGCAAGCAGATCCTCTTGCAGAGTCAAAACAAGCCCATTCCTCTAAAGCAGGTTTCTCCTTGTTGTCCTAAACAGGGGCACACAAACACAAAATCTAACATGCATGCTATAGCATATCTTAAACAAAAAACCTTACTGCAGACAGCTTTCAGAATAATTCTTTAAAAATAATTAAAGTGTTCATATCACCACAAGCATGCAAACAACATAAATCTAAAGCATTTCAAAGCTAATACCAAAACTATCAGGAAGAATTTCTACAGCAAATCAGTCAATAGTCCTTTTACAGATCCTTCAACCTCTTCTAGAATACCAGCTAGTGATGGGGGAGAAATTTGGTTTGTTTTACATTTTAATGCGACTTACCAAATTTACACTTATAATACGCAAACCACAATATAGTGATCCTTACAATTTTGCGCTTCTCCAAATTTCATAATCCAGTTCTCCAAACCAAAATGTGTACACAAATCTGTATATCAGCAGAAAGTGTGCCCATATTGATAAATGCCCATATTGATAAAAGTGACATACAATAAGTCATTATATTAAAGAAAATGGCTGGCAAAAATGTGACAGTTTGGCAAAATTGCATACAACAATGGAAGTATTAGGGAGAATGTGCACTAAAATGCTGATGGATGTCCATGATGACTTTAAAAAAGCAAGAAATGTGGCCGACTGAACTGAAGCCTGGCAAAATGAAAACCTGAGAGAAACCAATACTGAGAATCCCTAATTCCAGCAGAAGTGCAGCTCACCACAGTAGCGGACAGTGTGGTTGGGTGTGTGTGTGCTCACCTGGCCTCTGATCAGTTGTGTTGCTGCTGTTTACTGGGAGATGGAGGGATAGGGTGAGGCAGTGGTGAGGTCATCACAGTGCAAAAACTCTACTGGGATTGGCTTTGCTGGTGCATTTGCACTGAATCAACCTCATCTCCTTCCCCCTCATCCCCTACTTCCTGCTAAGCAGTAGTGACATGAGCAACTGCAGGTCAGGTGAGCACTGCTGCCCCACCATGCCATCTGCTACTGGCTAATCATATCTGCCAGCACTTGCTACAGGAGCAACCCCCTCCCCTGCAGCTTTTGCTCTTAACTCAGCCTCAGCTTGTTCCAGGTTCCAGAAACTTGTCCAGTTTCTATCATTTTTGAACTCAAGATTTGTCAGGTGTCTATAAAATTAAATATAAGTGCTCTATAAAATACTTGGCATACTGGCTAATCAAGCTTTGAAATCTTTATATTAGAAGTCCATCTCGACTGGAAGCAATTTGTTTTGCTGTGCGCAGTGACACATATGCTGTACCAAATAAAAGGAGGTAATAATCCTTCAAATATTGATAAGAATTATTGAAAGGTAAAGGGTTCTGCTATCTGCTCTTTGATATTTTGGGTGCTTTTTTATTAAATTCATGAGAGATAATATTGTCTCTTAGATAACCTGCTTTGTTAACATTTGTTCCAAAGTTTAATTTCCTAAACTTTTATTTTTCCTGAAGATGGTAAGCAAAGCATCCCACAATATGACTTCCCCTTTAACCCATCACCTTCCATTGTCTTAGAACTGGGCTATGTCTTATGCTGCTGTGAGGATCCCTCTATAAATGGTAGACCCATGGCCATTGTGTTTATATGTATTGTTTTTATTCTTGTTGTTCGTCGCCTAGAGTGTCCCTAACCCGGACAGATAGGTGGCTGACAAATAAAATTTATTATTATTATTATTATTATTATTATTATTATTATTATTATTATTTCATCTTTCCCTGTCATAAAATTTAGAAGTGCCAGTGCTGTGTGATAGATTTTGCATGGCAAGCACTTCATCCTAGTGCAAGCTCCTATTGGTGCAACTATAAGGCTCTATCTACTCCAGGATGCACTCTAATTCTGAGTAGGTTTCCCTACCCAGAGGTGGGGAACTTTCCAAGATCCAGTGCCAGTTGTAGGAGTGGCAGAGTCAAAATTGGATGGAACAATGAATGTAAATGTTACTTTTGTACAGTAGGCTAGAGTCTACACATACTCACACACTCCTTTCTATCCTACATCCAGGCAGGCAAGAGGCATCATCAGACTTCAAAGACACATTTCAGCCAGGCAAAACCACTGAAGCAAGACTAGTGAAGAATGTGGCCTCGGGAGAGGGGGTGTGGCTTGAGAGGGTGTGTAGCCTGGGGAGAGTTCTGAATGCCAGATAAAGAGGCCTGAAGGGCCTCATTCGGTCTCCAAGTCTGAGTTTCCTCATCCCTGTCTTAAATACTAGTACCATTCCCCTATTCAGGTGTTCTGCTCATGAATAAGACCAATGCATGAACAGGGTTCCTTCCAGATCATGCAGAAACCTTCACTCGTACAGCTGTACTTCTGAAAGCTCCTTCCTGTAGACCAGCCTTTCCCAACCGGTGTGCCTCCAGATGTTGTTGGACCACAACTCCCATCAGCCTCAGCCAGCATTGCCAATGGCTGAGGCAGATGGGAGTTGTGGTCCAACAACATCTGGAGGCACACCGGTTGGGAAAGGCTGCTGTAGACGTTTGTGCTGTATGTATGTATGTTAAGGGGTAAGGCCTAGTTGGCATGTTTGATGTTGGGGGTGGAGTTACCACAGTCCTGTTCCTTGCTCATCCACTGGTCTCATCCATGGATACAATTCCTGGATTCACATGAAGTCTCACCCAAGTAAAGTATTCTCCATTCAAAACTGAATTGTGCATCTATCACTTGTTGATGTTAGCACAGCGAACAGTAATGTGCAAGCTGGCTCCTAGGCAAAATGTTATAAGCACTCCACATAAAGTTACTGTGTTTTTAAGAGCATGTTTTATAAAAGGGGCCATCATTTGGATGCACTTTGCTAGCCCAAGCAATTTGAATGGACCTTAGGTCAATGAGGCCAGGCACGATTCTGCCACAATTAATGAACGATTTCAGTTAGAGAGTGCGACCTTAGCTTTCCTTAGAAGTAACTGGATAGTCATAGAGAAATAGGCAAAACAATGGTGATTAGGGTTAGGGAAGAATTTTGGTTCAGTTTGCATTTTAAGGCAAACCAATAACTCACGTTTAGCAAAACAATGTACAAACCAAAACTCATGTATCGTTTAAAATTGGCACGCCTCTAAATTTTGGAATGCAGTTCTCCAACCAAAACGTGAGTTCAAAAATGCATATCTGAAGGGAAAGTGTGCATAAAAATGCATGCATTAGTGAAATGGCATACTATGCATTATGTAAAGGGAAAGTGTTTGCAAAAATGTGTATGTTAGGAGAAATGCACACTAGAATGATGACAGATTTTTTGCAAGGACTTTATAAACTGATGGAGACATGTTGAGAATGGAACTGAAGAGTGGAGACATGAGAAGCGGCGAGAAACTAAAATTGTCGGATTTACCTATCCCCGGTGGCAACCCTCTGAATCATTATAACTTCCAATAGTTTGGGATATGCTGAGTAAGACTGCAGTCCTGAGCACACCTATTGGGTGGCTGAACTCAACAGGACCTGCTTCTCAATAAGCCAATCAGGCTGAATTGGCAATCTCTTCCTTGGTTTAAATCTGAACTGCCAGGAAAAGTAAGAAACTATCAAATCAGACTCTGGCCCCACCTGCACTACACAGAGTGGTTTAACAGCCAATCTCTCATTTCAGGGAACTCTGAGAACTGTAGCTCTGTGAGAATAATAGGCGTCTCCTAACAATTCTCAGTACCTACCCTCAACAAACTACAGTTCCCAGGATTCTTTGGGAGAAGCCATGACTGTTTAAAATGGCATGATACTGCTTTACATGTCTAGTGCAGATAGGGCCTCTATTAATTTCTACTATGTAAAACTTTTATTGCACTTCAAATTAGAAACTGCTGAGTTATTTAAAGCTTCAAAGACTTTAAAATACATTTTAACCATGAGACCTCTCTTTCTAGGAGCCTTTTTAGTAATTTTTTAATTCTTTTTCATTGTCATACATCTAAAATCTTCCTCCTAAAAGGTTCAGAGGACACCCAGAGGTGTAGTTAAAAAAAGCAGACTGATGTCATGCATGCGTGTTTGTTTAAAGCTCTATTAATAATAAATTGGCTCCCCCGTAGGGTACAGAACACAGTACTTCACAGAAATGAAGGGAAACATTAAATGTGGATATATTTATGCCAAAGCAATGACTTTCCATGATCCTTTTTTATTAAAAAAACCTCTATGAAAAGTGACAGAAACTATTGGAAAAGCTGTATCCAGCAGTGACTGTTCCAAATGTTTGTTCAAAATAAATTGGAATGTAAACAGAGATCTACTATCAGTTCTCTTTCTCCAGTATGGCTGGCTGCAGGTAATCTGTGTCTCTGCAATCGTATCAGTGAACCTAGCGTCTAATTGCGAATTTGGCAACCTAAGCATTTCTTCTTGTTTTTGTTGTCTGTGTGTTTGATTAAGGCAAGCTACATTAGGAAAAGCTTTGTAAGGCAAGGAAGGATATCCATGGTAGGAAAAGCATTCGGTTGCAATTCACCTTTCCTCCCTCAGTTTGACTGAATCTGCCGGAATGGCTATGGAGGCAACACATGCATGCATTGTATAAGGCTCCATGTCAGGGGTGGGGTGGGGAACCTCAGGCCCAATGGCCTAATGTGCCCCACCAGGCCTCTCTGTTTGAGGCTCAAAACTCTCCCCAGGCCATACTGCTCACTGGCTCTGCTTTGCATCCATTGCGTTTTTCCATGGCTGGAATGTGTCTGTGGAATCTGATCATGCACGGATGAAGAGGTGTGTGTGAATGTGTGTGGAAACTAAGGATGGGTGAGAAATTCCATTCAGTTCACATAGAGAAGCTCAATTGATCAAATTCATACTTTTTGAAAACAACATGAAATACAGCCATCCTTCACAAATTCGCACTTATCTGAATTTTGCAATGCAGTTCTCCAACCAAGCAATGTTTATAAAAATGCATATTTAGGTACAAGTGTGCATAAGATGAATATATTAGTGAAAATGGCATTTCAAAATGCATTATATTAGGATAAATTGCTTGCCAAAAATGAGTATGTTAGTCAAAACTGCATACAAAAATGTATTTATCAGGAGGAATTCACACTAAAATGCTGAAGAATATTCATGAGATTTTTTTTTAAAAAAAGTCACAAATTGCTGCAGAAACATGGAGAACTGGATTTAAAATTAGAAAACTGTGAAACTGATGTATATTCGTGCTTTCAGACTTTTTAAACACCCACAGAGGAAATTTATGCCAGCTTCAGAATTGGCTTCTCATTCTTTCTGCTTCTCAAAATGCCAGCTTGCAAAATACTACATCCAGGTAATCTCCAGCAGGCTTTCCAAGAAGTGTGGCTGACCATGACGCTGCCTGCAGAGCACTGAACATCTCCAGAGAATTTTTTTTAAATTATGCATGTGCTGAACATCCTTGAATATCTTGAAATTACATGATTTTTATGCCATCCCCTCAACTACCATCACATCATATATCACTTATGGCTCCATTAACTGAAACATAAATACAGCCATTGACTGAAACATATCCAAGGCTTTCAAGGGCTGCTATGTCACAAAAACGTGGATTTGAGGCACAGATCTTCATGTTTTGTATAAAGAATCCCCTCAAAACCACCATCAAATCATAGGTCAGCTCTGTGTGTACAAATGTGTTCTGTGATTTGTTGGTGGTTATAATTCTACATAATGTCATGAAGGTGCATGAGAATCCACATGGATCAATGTTTTTGTGCACTTTATTTATTTATTTATGGGGGGAGATCCCTTGCAAATTCAAGAGGATTCGCTTTAATTCTACTGGATCCGATTTTTACTATAGAAAAACATAATTTGTGCATGTACACTTTTGCCTTCTATCTGTTGTGGGGGTAGAGTAAACTAGAGGAGGAGGTAGAGAAATAACCAGTAGAGCTGTGCACAGTCCCCCTCCCATGCAACCCAGAGCCCACCTGCCCTAATCCACCCCTAAATCAATTTGAGAGATGGGGCTGAAGCTTAATTAGGTTTTTGGTGTTTTAAAAAATCTAATTAAACACATGGTTGGGGGGGTAGAGGAAGGAGATGCTGCAACTCTTTCCCTCTTCTCAACCAAGAGAGGGGGCAGTTCAATCTTGTGGTTTCCCTGCAAGGAAGATGCTTGTGAAGGGGTGCCCTGCACCCCGCAGGATTGAATCTCCACAACTGTGGGGTGCTGCTTTAGGGGGCATGGCATCGGCCAGGAAGGACAGACAGACGTTGGGCAGGAAGAAGGAGAGGTCAGGCAGGAAAGCCACTTGTGAAAGAGCACCCCACATCCAAAGGCATCTCCCCACACACAGAGACACCTTCTCCCAGGAAGACACACTGGCCTGGTAGGCCCTTCTTACTCTTCTAGGCCTTTTTGCTCCTGCTTGGGCATGGGCAGCTTGTGACCCATAATCCAAGCACAACCCACTGGGTTGTCAGTGCACAGTGTCCGAGCAAGCATCTGGTTTTGCTGCTTGCTTCTGAATGCTAATACTAGAGGGTGAGGCATCTGACGATCCATGAATTGTAAGCTGTGTTGTGAAGGCCTTCTTTAGCATGATGCTTCTGCTTTCTAAACCTTTTCATGGTCAGTGCTAGGGTGGGGGCAGAGGTTGGAAAAGTTACTTTTTTGAGCTACAACTCCCATCAGCCCAATTCAGTGGCCATGCTGGCTGGGGCTGATGGGAGTTGTACTTCAAAAAAAGTAACTTTTCCTGGGTGGGGGACTGAGTGACTAGGTTTCTGCTGCATACTTACAGTTGTCATGAAACAATAGGAAATGTGCTGTGCCTTTTTGTCACCACTATTTATGTTCTTATGACACAACATAACTGAAAGTGACAGTCCCACTTAGCCAGGCTTTAGGTCAACATCTGAAGGGAAAACCACTCAATTAGGCACCTCTGGGGCCTCAACAGGTCTCTCGCCTGCAATTAGAAGAAAAGGCACACTATAACTCTTCTAGAAGTAAGTGCCATTATCATTTTCTTCATCTATATATCCTTCTGAGCAGCACACGGCAAAATGGATGTGAAGTATCACCCCTGATGGCACACAGTAATGAGATGGAGATGGACTGTTCCCTCCGTTTACAGAAGGTAGGCTGAAACCCAAGCAGTTTAGCTGAAATAAATAAATAAATGGCGAGACCTAAAAAGTTGGGAATGATTATTAATCACTAAGAAACAAATGGAGATTCTCCCTCCCCCCTCTCCTCCCCTCCAGTTGTATCACCTTGTCAAAGTTGACATTTGTCTCCCGGATAGCTTCTAGCAAAGTCATTTGCATATATAGATAGAGAAAGCACATTTCAAGCTTTCATGCTGCTAAATATTAGGGAGGAGTGGAAACACTTGTTCCTTCTTCAGAAAGTGGTGGTGGAGCGAGCCGTGAGTCTTTTGGCTTCAAAGTGTGTTGCGGAAGGTGGGATTGGTGTCCCCAGTCCACACTGCATCTTCTTCTCAGGACATTTCTGGAATAGGCCCAGAACCTGCCACAAAGCAACAGACTCTGTTCAGTTTGAGATCTCAGAAGCAACTTGCTGGGTGGGGAAGAACTGTAGTGCTACTTACCTGGCAGATGGGTCATTGTTGCTTACTGGGCAAGAAAGGGATGAGGCAGTGAGGTCGGCCCAGTGCAATTGGTTTTCTGTACAATTTCCTAGGGAGAAACTGCATATCATCATGATATGCAGTAACTTCCTGGAGATTTTAAATGCTTCAGGCAGCTTTATAATTTTTTATTTAAAGGAAGAGCCCTTGGATCACCTCATAAGTACAGATTTCCCCCTCCCATAAAACTATGGAGATTTTTTAGGATTTTTCCATACAAATCAGCACATAAACAGTACAAGACTGACCTGTTTGGGGTGTGTGCATGAAACTGGCACTGGACAGAAATAGATTGGTCTGTCCACTCCTAGAGAGTCGACACGGCAGCTTCTCTAAAGACATCCAGTGAATATGAGGCCCAGGTGTGTTTTAACCTGGGATGTCCTGGCTTATAGTTTACACACTTTCGTCTCCCCACTACACCAACTCTCAAAATTCCCTGATGAAGACACCAATGTGATCAATGGCTATCAGTGGCTGTCTTTGATGTACTTGTTTGCCTGTTGATATTTCCTTAGTTGGCACTCATGTATTTTATAATTATAATTACTCTAATTATATTTCTTTAGTTGGCTTTCGTGTATTTTATAATTATAATTATTTTGTAATCATTAGAAGATCTTTTGTGGTCCATTAACAATCTACCGTCAGGCTGTGGCTGAGACCGGTGTTCTGCAATGTGCATGTAGCAAAGAAAACAACTCAGTTTTGTGGCTCGAGGGAAGAAGCCTTGGGAAGCTCCAAATGCATGCTGTTGGCTTTTGGGGAGAAGTCATAGCTCACCAGTAGAGCATCTGCTGTAATTGAATGGTAGAACTTCTGCTTTACATGTGGAAGGTCCAAGGTTCAATCCCTGGTATATCCAGGTAGGGCTGGGAAAGACTCCCTGTCTGAAACCTCGGAGAACTGCTGCCAGGGATGTAGTTATCCAGGGTTCCAGTGGGTCTTAAACTCCTTACTTTTTTGGGAGCAGGGTCCCAGCAGGGTTCCAATGTCTCCAACATCCTTTCCTGAGAAAATATTTATTTATTTATTTTATTATCATTATTTTTACCCCGCCCTTTTTCCAAAAGTGGAACTCACGGCGGCTTCCAGATAAAAGCACACATATAATTAAAAACATACAAAAGTCTAGATGAAAATCAAATTAAACAATTTACAGTATTAAAACCATTCACACATACAGTTAAAATAATTCAAATTCAGTTTAAAATAATACAGTTAGGCAACAGCGATGCAGCACCCTTCAAGACCTGTCATTAACAGCCTTCAGTTCCAAAGGCTTGTTGAAATAAAAAAGTCTTTGCTTGCCAACGGAAGGACTGCAAGGAGGGGGGCATTCTTGCTTCTCAGTAGCTAACACACTCTTTTCATGCTGACTGGTTCCTAGGGATGTCTGTTGTTGTGGGAGAAGGTACATGGGGGAAGGATTGAGGAGTGTAGAGACGATGATAGACAGCAAGCAGGCAAGCAAAAGTAGAAAAGGAGGTTGGGGAGGGGAGAACGTGAACAGAAGGGATCTCCTCTCTCTCTCTCTCTCTCTCTGCTGCACAGCCTCCAGTTAGTTTGTTTGTCGACAAGGATCTTATACCCAACCAGCAGCAAAGAAAGTGGGAGGGGGAAGATGTATGGTTTTGTTCCAGCCCAAAGCGAGGAAGAGGAGGGGAGGGGGGGAGAGAAAAATAGGTTTGGTAGTGGAGAAAGTGTGTGTGTGTGTGTGTGAGAGAGAGAGAGAGAGAGAGAGAGAGAGAGAGAGAGAGTGAGAGAGAGAGAGAGAGAGGCAATCAACACCAGAGGTTAGGATCAAGAATGTCCATGCTTACGTTTCCTCCTAAAACTCATAAGGTCTGCCCAAATGCAGTTACTCTGAGCCTTACTATGACAACCAAGGAGGGAAACTTCCTTACCTCATGGCATCTTAGTACATCTGCCCATGTGCATGCATAGAAAATGGTAGATCTAGCTGAAAGTCAACACATGGAGTTCTGCATTGAGGTCTGCATTGCAATGCATCACTAAGAGAAAGTGCTCCAAACAAAGTAAGATACTGAAAGCTCATGTTATTTCATAAGCATAGGAAGTTGTATAGTCTTCGAAGGAGGCATGGCTGTGTGGGGGCATGGTGTGACTACCATGAAGGGACCCTGTACTTCTGATTTTGTCACTACACTACTGGCTGCTGTCAGTCAGCATAGACAACACTGACCTAAATGGACCAATGGTCTGAATCAGTTAAGGCAACATCCTAAGCGATGTTGTTTTACAGACCAACATCTCTAGTGAGATCTCACACAAAGGGGAATTAAGCCCTTAAGAAGTGCTGCTCTTGGAACGTCTCCCTGCTTAGGGAAACTGGGAACTGCATGGCAATATGTTGAAGATAGCTCTAGATTAACACTATGCATCCACAGTGTGTTGAAAATTTACCTGAAAGCTTTCTAAAAGCATATAGCTCACATGCTAGAATAGTCTCGCTATGTGCCCGTACAATGCAATAAAGCTGCTTTCATTATCACTCCTTTTTTACTGTTAATTTACCTGGGTAGCTTTGAAGGGACCTTCATTATATGGAAGTCTTATCGTGGATCTGCAGCTCTCCCACATTAACATCACCGGGGCATGCAAGAGGAGTCATGGCAGGCAAAAGATTCTGTTATTAAGGAGCTATCACTTTTATGTTAGGTTTTCAAACTGTTGGGCGGGCAGATAATTTTTGTGTTGTTAATGGAAGGAGGCTTGTGTGGGGTGGGGAATGCTGGGTGATAAAGCAACATATGGTGCCTGAATAAGCTTTAGAGAGGGCTACAGTGTTTGAGAAAGTAATAAGAATTAAATTGCCTTGCTCTAAGGCCATATTCAATGACTTCTTCATCTCGTTTCTGGTGGGTGGATACTCGGGATGCCACCTACTTTGTTGTGTGCCTAGATCAGGACTTCCACAATCAGTCCATGGAACCAGAAACATGATTTCTCCAAATAACCAAAAAGCATCTTGCACAATCCTGTGGACAGTTTAACGGAACTTACTCCCAGGTCAGTGTGTCTAGGACGGCAGCGTTAATGTTACAACTTACAATTGAATTCTCATAAATAGGGATGTCAGACCCTTACCAGTTGTTTCCATGAATATTTTCACCTTGTTGTAAAGTGACATTGCACATTTGGGACACTGCAAAAATGGTAAGAACATAAAAAGAATTCTGCTGGGTCACATCAAAGATACAGCTAGTCCAGCATTCTGTTTCCAGCATTGGCCAACAAGGTGCCTCCAGGACCCTGCAAGCATAAGGGCAACAGCATCCCCTGGCCCTCCACATTTTCCAATCCCCAGAATCTGGTGTACTGCCCATGCACTGGTAAAACACATTTTTTCTAGACTGAGTATAAACATGTAATATGTCTCCCAGCATCCGTGCCTGCTATTTTTAAATGGCAGCAAAGGCTTTCTTTGTCTTGAAAAAAATGGGAGGTTTACTAGTGTCCTTTAGCTTCTTTTAGTTCCCTTTATTTAAGCACCTTACATTTCTGACTGCATAATTTGTATTTATAGCCAGAAATGGCAGTATGACATGCATTTATTTTAAATATTGTTGTATGAACCCCAGTCTCTAAGCTGTGTGAGACTCCCAGGGGTTCCTTAGCTTATCCAGGATTTGGTTTCCTTGGAACGAAGGTCAGCGGACACTGTGGTGTCTTTAGGAGATGTGGTTTCATTTATACCTATATACAACCTGAGCATAAGAAGGAGGGGTTCTCAGCATTAACAGTCCAACAGATCTTGCTTCCACATCATACTTCCAGAAAGGTACCTCAAAGCCGTGCTTTGGGAATTCAGCTCACAGAGCAAGTCTCTCCTTGTGTCTTTCCAGCTTCCCAGCTTCACCTAGACTAATTCTCTCTCTCTGTCTCTCTAACACACACACACACACACACACACACACACACACACACACACACACACACACACACACACACACACACACACACACACTTCTTTGTGTGTGTGTGATCACTCTCCTCCAAGAGTTCCTAAAGCAATAGGACTCTTCTGGACCACATACTTACATATGCAAATCAGTCCCTCTAGAGAATAAAGAGATTGCCCCCACACCAAGGAAGACTCATGACACAAGAGTGGAATGATGTTATATTTATTAAATATAACAGACTAAATCAAATTCAATTCAGCCAATTATCCAAATCTACATTACTTCGGGCAGGTGAGGCTAAACCTAACTGAGAGGGAATATGACCTCCCCTTTGAAAGGCAAATGAATCTCCTGATACTGTAATTCCAAAGTCAAGGATGCTGGAAAATCCTCTCTCCTTGACATTGGAGTCAGGTGTGTGGTTCCAACCCCCGCACCATGGCCCCGCCGTACAGGCATTCACCAGGATGCGCAAGCTGGTCCCACAAGGACACTCCCCAGATCCCCACCAGACATTGAGTCCTGATGGTTCCCTAAGGAGTGCCCTTTACCATAATGCCTTAACTGCCTCAGTTTAACCCCAATATTCCTCACCTGCCCAAATTCCATGCCAGCCAAAGCAGACACACCACAACCCTCCCCAACAAGCCAATTGAATTAAACCCGAGCAGTATAGAGTAGGCAAAATGAAAGGGATTCTGAAATCAGGATCCCCCCCCAAAAATTCCTACTCAGCCCCATAATGGCGACTAGCGAAGCCCATACTGACAAAGGAGGGAGGGTGGGTGCCGCAAGGCAAGAAAGGCACGCGCTAGAGGAAGGAGCAGCCTTATATACGCTGCTCAAACCCCTGACTGATTGGAGAAGCGATCCCACGTGGCACAACTCAGAACTTCGCGAACCTTCCCGAGTCTTTTTTATATTTGGGTGGAGGCAAAAACGCCCCTATAACAGGAACGCCATTGGCCAGGTCAGAGTGATTGACCTGTGAAAGAAACTTGTTTGACCAGTGGAACAGGTTTGTCTGTTACAACTCCACCTGTACAGATTCCAAATCAGAGGCTGGAAAGGGGATCCAAAGAGATCAGCCATCCCAACCCCCAATCCTCTAACAATATACAAGAGTGAAAAATATCCTTTGAGCAACATTCCCAGGCCAATTTAGTGTTCAGTTCTTCTATGAAACTGGAGGAATATTCCGTCAAGACTACTATTAGAAGTCTATTATAGATACATTAAAGAAACAGGAAAACTTTTAATGGAAGTGAGTGTTATATAATAAACATGTGTTTAGAAATTTGGGACCACTAAAAGCAATCTCTATCACCTAAGATGTCTTCATTGATTCTCTAACAGAAGATGAAAGGTTCACTTTAGATGGGCACCTGGGAAATGTCTAGATACGGAAAGAAAACAAGTTAAAAACCTTTGAAGATTGGAAGGGCATACAAACATGTGACTATGTGAAAGACAAATTAAGACATTTCCATCCATCTACCAATACTTGTAAATTCCTGAATAGGATGATCAGAAGTCAGGTGATTCAGAGAGAAAAGATGGAATTTGAAACAATGTTATTTTTGAAACTAATGATAATTTGGTACATATTTAAACAATATCAGGCTATTTTTCTAAGATACAAATTATCATTAGTAACTGCTCCCTACCTCATCAGTGAGGGGCTGGTTTATGTCCCTCACATCATGTCAGGTGCTGTGTTGATCCCTGGGAAGGGATGGAGCTGGCCCAGGCAATGGGAACCTCCCACCATAACCCTTCTGAAATCCATCTAAATTAAGGGTCATCTCTATATCTTCTGATAGTGAGTTTTACAAAATAATTACACGTTGCATGAAATAGTACTTTCATTTGACTCTTCAGACCATGGTAACATGACCATTATAGAATTAATATTTATTATCTTGGACCAGAGGAAAACTCCAAACTTAAGACTCTCCCACCATTTCCTTTTGATTTATGTCTAGTGTTATTCCATCAGTAAGCTGTATGCTCTGTTAGCCTATGCATATAGTGAGTAGGATATATATAGGTGCTCCACTACAAAAGTTCTAAGTTAGCACAGGTACTCTATTGGCAATAATGGTATTCTCAAACTGAGACTAGGTCTGGAAAAGCAGAATAAAAACTTGTGCTTTTTGTTATATGGATTAATGGGTTGCATACCTGGGACCTGCTACAACTGAGCTTTCTGCATAAATAGCCATAAATGAAACTGTGCCTTTTTCTAGCTTTTAATAAAACCCTCCCCACAATAGTTAACTGAAAGGAAAGTATAACAAAAGCAAGTCATCTAGATGTCTATGATCTACATAAATATAGGTATCTTAATGATGAAATTATCAGTTTGATACAGCTACATTATAAAGGAATGAATAGATGGAGTCTCTCAAAATATGCTTTTAATTTGGATGGGAAGCAAATATAATGTGAAATCTTAAATGTGCACTATTAGATGACATTTTCTGCCATTAAACCAGTAAGCTGACAAAAATTAGAATGTGATTGAATAAAGACTCCTGGTGTTTTTTTTTAGAGAGGGAAAATAAAGGCATTTCTAGTCCAAATCATAAGCTTTTTGTAGAGTGTAGTTGATGCCCTTGGCCTCAACTCATAGATGCTACTCGTGTGAAGCAGTACTTGGATCAAGGCAGCACTAACAATATGAAAACAGAATGGTTTTGCTTGCATGTTCAAACTGATAATTATGGGTGGAGCTTCACACTACCAATGACTTGATGGTGACCTCTCACCAAGTGAATCAGGTCCCCAGTAATGACAGCACAGGAACACAGAAAGTTACCTAATATCAAGTCTGACCATTGGTCCATCTAGCTCAGAATTGTCTATATTCACGGATAGCAGCTCTCCAGGATTTTAGATAAGTCTTTATAACCTTACCTGGAGATGCATGGGATTGAACCTAGGATCTTCTATATGCAAAGCAGTTGCTCTACTACTGAGCTATGGCCATCCCCAGGGCAGTTGACAACTTCATTTCAGATATCTGGTGTTGGTTGCTAGAGAAGGTAAGTAGGGAATACTGTTATATTGAGTGTGTAGAACGATAATTCCCAAAACATGTGTGAAGGGCACATAAATGTGGTGCAAGGGGGACTATGAATGTGCCACAAGAAATAATTTATTTTTCACAAAAGGAGATCAAAGAATCATAGTGTTAGAAGGGACCTCTAAGGCCATCAAGTCCTGCTCAATGCAGGAATCTAAATTGAAGCATATCAGACAGGTGGCTGTATAGCTGCCTCTTGAATGCCTCCAGTGTTGGAGAGCTCACCACATCCCTAGATAATTGGTTCATTTGTCATAGTGCTCTAACAGGAAGTTTTTCCTGATGTTCAGTCAAAATCTGGCTTCCTGTAACTTGAGCCCATTATTATTATTATTTATTACATTTATACCCCACCTTTCTTTTCATGAAACCCAAGGCGGCTTACATATAGTTCCCAGGTGGTCTCCCATCCAAACACTGACCAGACCTGACCCTGCTTAGCTTTAGCAGGGAGCTGGCATTATGTGCCTTCAGACCATAGCCTGGGACTGTGTCCTCCCCTCTGTGATGATTGAGGAGAGATACTGGCCCTCCTCTGTGTGTCAACCTTTCAAGTAGTTTCAAATGTTATTCTGAATCAAGAGGAACCAGATGCAGAGCAGGCTGCCCACTGTAATTCTTCATGACTGACAGCTCTGGACTTATCTCCTTCTATCCAGCTTCTGCTGGCACACTTCTCTGCATTGCCAATTCTCTATAGCCCTGTGCATGTGTTACTCTCATGCACATTCTGCACAGTTGCCTATAATCCATAAGCTCCTTCTTGTGTATAGGCTCTCCTTGCATGTAGGAGCTCCAAGATGGAGCTTCCACATTGGCCATTCTATTCAGACAACCTGGCTGTGTCAGTGTCCTGATTGCATGGAACTTGTATTTAGGAAGAGGAACTCACACACTGACTGACCTTTCTAGACAGACAGCTGTGTACAATGTGTTGTTTAAGAAAGAAGATTCAATATCAGGGTGGCATTAAAAGCATGGTCCTGCTCCAGTCTATACTTGGGCATGACCTACACATGAGTAACACATGAAGTGGCCTTATATTGGATATGATTCAACCCCAGTTGCAGCAGAATTACATACCTACAGAGGAGGTACACTCAAGACATTGACACATGCAGCAATATAGTGGGGGGAGGAATCCGCTACTGACTCCAGGTTTTTCTTTGGGGGGAGGGGAGCCTGGGAAAGTCATCAACAGCAGGCTTTCCTTCCTCCCTCAGTGGGTCTGCCTAGGGATATAAGATGGTATCATTTTTCATTCCACCCTGTATTCATTGCATGCAATGCTGTTTCTATTCCGATGCAGCTCGTCTTCCACCAAAACTGTTATTCATCTCACTGTCTACTGTGGCAAAATTACGTAACTTACATTAATGTATGTAATTAGTTCATCAGTAATTTCATAGTTAATTATGTAAATTATGTCATGATGTCGCCATTATTCATTTCAGTGCAAAGGAAACACAATGCAAATGGGGAGAGGAACATAATGAAATCTGTATCTGACTGAAAGCAGCAACAGTAAAGACCGATCCTGTTTGCTAGATTGATTTCCTTTCCAATCATGAGACAAATAAGCAATCAAGGGCAATTTCCTCTCCCATTTCCATTTTCATCGGAATTCTCTGGCATCTGTAGATCTACCCTCCTCACCACGACCATTGCCAGCTGCTGCTGCTCCTCTTCCTCACCGTTGTTACTTCTCATGAGTTTTCACAATTGCCGTCATTAACCTCTTCAGTCCCTCTGGGTGAAAAGGAGAGGCAGGTCATCAAGCATATGGTAGCCATGGTGAGGAGCAGATAGAACAGGCAACTGCCTGATCATGTTGACCCTTGACAATAGTCCTTGTGGAGATGGATGAGACTTCCCTTACATACTCCACTGGGAATGGATAATACTTATCCTGACACACTCTAAAGTTACATTTTGAGGCTGTGAGGGTAAAGTGTGCCTCCACTTTTAATTAAGAAAAAAAAGTCCCCAAAATATGAGAAGTTGGGTAAATTCTGGCCTAGACTGCATACTTCATCTCTTTTCCTGGTCGGTATCTGTAATATTCATACTTGAGCCAATGCAAGATCCATATGTGGTGCATTTCAACAAATCCAGTTCCATTCATAGTGTCAAAATACCAAAGGGAGCACAACAGAAAGACATTATCTGGCTTTATCAGAGAGATGTATGACTTTCCCATTCCTTGCTAACCAAAGGAGGGACTAGTAATAAAAAGAACCTATTCCCTGACCAGCACTTCATGTTTGATTCAGTAGACTTGTTACAGACTTCCATGTATCTCCAATGGCGTCATTTGAAAGTGTAGGATTTGACTTTATTTATAGGTTTGTCAAAAATCCTGCTTTCTGTTGTATTAGGCAAAAAAATATATATCCTGGGGGGATAGCAGGAGGGTTTTGCATAAACACAGTGAACTCAACAGGAAGATTCAGCAATGAAATATAGGCAATAAAAAAGGAATTATGTTTGTGATGAACATAGGCCTCTAGCTTTCGTGGAAGATACCAATAGCTGTCAGATCAGTGATGACAGTGGCCCTTGTAAATGATTTCCAGAGCTTATATCACTCTCAGATTTTCAGCAACCAGACAGATACTGGGGTAGAGGGCAGGTTGAGACAATTCTTGACTATCACTCAAGATTCTACACAGCTTCTTAACAAGTACTGGGAACAAGCCCCAGCATGGAAGACAAAGAAATCAGTGCTAAAGTAGCACAGTCCTAGGTAAAATTACCCAGATGTAATCTCACTGTATTCAATTGAAAATACTTCTAGCCAAGCACTATACCATTGCAGTTTATATATTCTAACTTCTCAATGAAGCCAAATCTTCCCAAAACTAAATATGATTCTAATGTATTGATCTTATTTTTAAGGGACTTTCCATTATTAACCAAAATCCAGTAGAGAGGTAAGCACTTGTAACTCTTGAATCAGTCCTGAGGAGACATTGAGGACTAGTTTGTGCCCACACAAGGTCCACTCATGTAAGCAGTGTAACTTGAGAGTGAATTCGCACCTTCTTCCTTCTGTGATCTGGAAAACTGTACATTCTTCTTCACTTCACAAATGAAAGCCAACCCCCATATTAGATTAATGAAGATATTTATTACATTTAAATTGCCCCCTGATTCCTCCATGGAATTCAAGGTACAAAGTTTTCCTCCAATTTTATTCTCACAACAACCCTGTGGGTAGTGATGGGATCCACATTTTGATGCTGGTTCAATTTTCGCTCTGTCCTACTTCCTTCCAGTACTGCTTCATTGGGGATCAATGTTTGCTATTTGCAATAAATACTGATTTGGGTTTCCCCCCGCAAAAATATTGATATTAATATCAATATTTTTAAAATATACAACAATTGGAGGAAATTGTTTTGCAAAAATGTGTGTATCAGTCCAATTTTCATCAGGACTTTTTAATAATAGCAATAATAATAATCACAAACTGATGTAGTAATGCGGAGAACTGAATTTAAGACTGAGGGGGGGAAATGAGACAAACTGAACTGACAGAGTTACCCGTTCCTAGTGCAGGTTTGCTATCTATAGCCCTCAAGCATTCCATATCTATGAATACAGAGCGTGTGTAGATTGGGGGCAGCGAGTTCTGCCCCTGATCAATGTCTCTTCACTAAAACACCTCAGTGGAGCTCCACATGTACAACTGTATGCAAAAAGTCTATTTCTAGACGTTTGAATGAACAGACATAGATTGGGATGGAGCTTGCTGCCCCAATCTCCATTTGTTTTGTATGCATGGATATTGAATGACTGAAAAGCTACAGACAGCTTTTAAATCTAGAGGAAGAGCTCCCCACCTCCCTTCAACAATACGTCAAGGGACATGTCAGGCTTCCATAGGTCCTAGCCCCCCCCCCCATTTTCCAGCTCCTGGGTAATAAGTAGGGATGGGCAAATTTGTCCATTCCAGTTTCTCTCAGTTTCCCCTTTTTAAGTTCATTTTTCCCCATTTCCACAATGGTTTGAGTTTGTTTTTTTTAAACCCACCTCCTCATGACAATTTCCAGTATTTTAGTGTGAAGTTCTCATAGTTTTATACATGCATATATGCATTTTTGCCTAATATACATATTTTTTGCAAAGCAATTTCCCCATATGTAATGCATTTTGTATATTATTTTCACTACTATATGTATGTTCATGTACTTTTTACCCTAGCACATACGTTTTTTGTACATACCACTTGGCTGGACAACTGCATGACAAAATCTGGAGAAGTGCAAGTTTCAAAAGATGGCTGAGTTTGTGCATTATTTCAGAAAGGATGAATTAAGTGGGTTCCCCTTCAAATGCGATCTGGATTGAATTTCTCCCCCATCCCTAGTCATGAGCTGATCAGGCATCCAGCTTTGCTACAGCAACACTTACCCTTTGAATGCAAATTTCCTGTCATGGAAACATTTGAATTGAATGCTTCCGGGCCATTCAGAGACAAGTACCTAAGGTAAAGGTGTCCCCGCACTTGTAGTGCGAGTCGTTCCCGACACTTAGGGTGATGTCTTGTGACTAGGCAGACCATATATATGGGGTGGGATTGCCAGTTCCTTCCCCAGCCTTTCTTTACCCCCCAGCGCATGACAGGTACTCATTTTACCGACCACGGATGGATGGAAGGCTGAGTGGACCTCGACCCCTTTTACCAGAGATTCGACTTCCTCCTTTCATTGGAATCGAACTCCGGCCGTGAGCAGAGCTTCGGCTGCATTACCGCCACTTACCACTCTGCGCCATGGAGGATATGTATATACATTTGAGTAAAACAAACTGATTTCAATTTAAATTCCACATAGGCTGTATAGTGTTCTCAAGGAGAGCAAACAGTTCCTGAAGTCCTGGATGAACTGATTTACTAAATAAATAGAAAAATGTCTTAAACTGGGGAGACATGAAAGGGTTTATGTATGTTGAATTTAATTCCAAAAACTGGAGAGTAGCTTTTTTTTACAATTCAATATAATCAGAATATGTGTGACCCCCCCCCCGAAATCCCAAGACACTTCTCAGGAAGAAAAAAAATCCTGTGAACTCTGTTAGTCTGTACTGATATGTCTGCTAAAGCCCTGAAAAGCCAATGATATTTTGTTCAGCCACAATTTTGAAAAGATGAAAACTTTCTCTTCTCTTTAATGCTCCCCCAAGCATTAATTTGCTTCTTTAACTGATTTTTCTAAAGCTTACAACTGGGCTATCCACAGGAGCTAATCAGCTATCATGGAAATCCAGGCAGATGAAGGTCAGGGAGGCAAGTTCATGGCTCAAAAGAACATTTTTGTAGAAAAACCACTGCTTGAAAGAAACTTACAGGAAAGCCAGCAATTAAAATTATCACAACCGTTTAAGTTATCATTTTCAAATAGCGCAAGATTCTTTGCTTAGGAAAAGGGAAGAAAAAACAACCTTCAAAAACTCAGCAGAGCACGGGGAAAAGCTGCTTAATCCATAGCTGATCTTTAGGAGGCACTGCAGGACTGCTAAAAAAGGGGATTTTAATCTGCATAACTGCAGCTACCTTCCACAGCAGAATTAGTTGCTGGCGCTTCACATAATACAATCCTTCTAGGAATGGCATTCCTCCTTGTTACAGGATAGAAGGTGAAGCAATTCAGCTTCACCCTGGGCAGTATTGGCAGCTTACAAAAAGTGCATGTGTAAATCTTTACTTCTCTGTGAATTGGTTTGCTGTTAAGGGCAGACTATTAATGTGCTCTGCACCTTTTTTTTTAACTTCTTCGTCCCCACTGACTAGTTTTTCTTTTTCTTTTGCAAGAGTACTCTGGCACATGTCACTGACATAGTGCATTTATTAATAGTGGATTATACTGGACCATCCACACATCATCCTACTTTATTAGTTGTTGTGCAATGCTTCCCTAATGTTACCACATTATTGCCATCTGGAGGGGCATTCTTGTACTATACCGCAACAAAAGCAGGAGGACACACACACACCCTGGAACATTTATAGTATGAAAAGTTACAAGATTTCAGAAGCAAGTTACAGGGTGTACACCAGGAATTGAAGTAGTACATCCACCATGACCAGGGCCAGTTCTAAAGGGCAGCCAGGTGGGGCACTGGCCCAAGGGCCCCTGGAGCTACAGGCAGGGGCCCCTCCGTTCACCTTCCACTATCCGCAGCAGCAGCCGCAGATCACAGGGCAGGAGCTTCTGCCTGCCCGCCATTCCCTTGCCCCACCTACCTGTCTCCTGCCTTTTAGTATTGCCCTTAATGAAGATGGCAGCTGAGGTTTCCCTAAGGTGCTGAAGCCCCTGCCGCCATCTTGGTTGAAGGCAGAGATGTGCCCATGTAGCACGCACGTGTGCCATCAACCAAGATGGCGGCAGACGCTTCATCCCCTTAGGGAAACCGTGGCCACCATCTTGGTTAATGGCAATGCTAAAAGACAGGTGACAGATAGGTGGGTGTGTCACGTGCGCCCATGCGTACACACACACACCAGGGCCCAGGGGACGCTGATGCCCAAGGACCCCGGCATGCCTTGGGTCAGCCCTGACCATGAAAAACAAATATTGAAAGCAAGATTGTGTGTAACTGCCCCAGTACCATCAGGAGCACATACACCATGAATGCAGAGGCCCAGAGTCTGTCACAGCAGAAACTGGGGCACTGTGTTCTTGGGCTGCACATCTCCCTGTTCCCACATTACATCACTGGATGAAGAGAAGAATGGGAGGGAAGATATTCAGCACTATAACATCCTTTGTGGCCTGACTTGGGTTGTAGATGTTAGGAAGAATAGATGGTTGTTGCAGTCTCCTGGCACTTCAAGACTGTTGCCATTTTCAGATGGGATTCAATCACATACTGGCAAATTTAGACTGTGCAGTTAAAGTTAATATAAAGCCCTTACATGACAAACTGACTTTCCCAAAAAACAGGATGAAGAAAGTGATGGGAAAATGCACTGTGGGATAGCACTTACTTGATGCAATATCATTCAGACTCCCTCCAAACAAATCATAGTCAATACTGAATAAATAACTGACATTGCCTAACCTCCCCACAAACTTGGTGCATATAAATCAGAATGGAATAGTACAGATTTTTTTTTTTTTTTTGCTGTATTTGCATCCAAAGTGCGTGGTGGCAAAGAGCCCCATGCGCTAGCCAATCTAGTTAAAAATTGCCAATTTTCAACAGCTTACAACATAGCATTTTACAGAATGGAGGCAGAGATGCAGCTCTTGGACCACCTCATAAAAGCATCCACCAGACAGTGGATTCTGAAGTGGACTCATCACCTGGATCAAATCAGGTAAGATCACTTTAGAATCTGAGTTCAGTAGATTCCTCCCCCCCCCATAGCTAGGTTTGCATTCCTTATCTGTGCAGTCCTTTAACTCTTAAAATATTGGACACATCCACCCTACCATATGCATGGCAGATCCAGGTTTAACAATCCAGGTCTACTGTCATTATATGTAGTTTGAAACTCCTCCCCCCAGCACCATGCATATTTAATCAAACCTTTATGCTGAAATGATAGTCTGATTTTATTTTATTTTTTGTTTTGGTTCTGTGCAGTTCCGTCCTTACCTCCAACTTAACTGAATCGCAAGCACATAAAATAACAAGGTAAGAGCAGCTTTGCTGGGTCTCAACAAGGGCTCAAGCAGTCCACTTTACTGACACGGTGGCAGTCACTGGCATTGAGGAATCCATTAACTGTGTCCCATTGCTTCACTCCATGGCACATTGAAGGTAAAGAATTTTCTTGCTTGTGCTCAGCTCTGAGTCTAGTACAGGCTGCAGTAGCTTCAAGGCTGTTAACATAGTTTCTCAAGCATTCAAGCCACGAGTTCATCCTCCAGTGCTATTTAAATTGTTCCCCACCCAAGCTAAGGGATTGTCACTACATATATTAGGCTGTCCCCTCATGCCACTCAATTTATTTATTTTATTTCTCAGATACCTCAGAAAATAAATTTCTCTATCCATTATACAAATAATTTGATGATGGCACTAAAGTGCAAAGGATGCATTTTCTACACAAGACTTTATATACCAATTTAGAGAAATTAATTCAGATCTGTATAGGTTTGTCCCTGTTATACTTAGAAAAAAACAGTTTACTAACCTGTTTTTTTGAGGGGAGGGGCAGATAGATTTTAAACCAACCAACCATCTGAGGAGATGGCATTTGATATTAGAATGAATGAAAACAGACATTTCATGAAGGGTTATTATACAACCACAAGAGTTATTATACAGGGTTATTATACAGCCATGAAGCTCACTGGGTGACCTTGGGCCACTCACTGCCTCTCAGCCTCAGAGGAAGGCAACGGTAAATCACGTCTGAATACCACTTATCATGAAAACCCTATTCATAGGGTCACTATAAGTCGGGATCGACTTGAAGGGAGTCCATTTCCATGTTCAAACATGATTGCACAGAAATAAATCCTATTGAACTCAAAAAGTGATCAAAGCCACCCTCCCTTCTCCTCCCTCCTAACACCTCCCTCTTACCCCTTCCCTCCCCCTTCCTTTGCCCCCCTCCCCTTCCTCCCCCTCCTTCCCCTTCTCCCTCCTCCCCTCCCTCCTCCCCATGGTCAGTTTTACCTATATTAAGCATGATTGCATGGAATTTCTCTTCTCTTAAAGATACAGAATCATTTTCAGGCCCTGAGCCTGGCAACCCTAGATCAAACCCATCGTCCTTTCTCCCTCTTATCCCCTCCCTCTTGCCCATTCCCTCCCCTTTCCTTTGCCCCTCCCTTCCCATCCCATTCCCCTCCTTCCCCTTCCTCCTCCTAAATATCATTGAACCATACCATAAGCATGCAAATGATCAAACATTCCCTCCGCTCCCCCTTCCTTTTTCCCCCTCCAATCCACTCCTTCCCCTTCCCCTCCTCCTTCCCCATGGTCAGTTTTGCATAGGAGTAAATCCAATTGAACTCAATAAGCATGCAAATGATCAGACCTGCCTTTCCCCTCCTTCCCCTCTCCTCTTCCTTCTTCCTCCTCTCCTGCCTTCTCCAGCCCTCCTTCCCTCCCCCATTCAGTTTTACCTATCCTAAGCATGATTGCACAGGAGTAAATCCCACTGAACTCAATAAACAGGCAAATGATCAAACCTGTCCTTCTTTCCACCTCTTGCCTGCTCCCATCCCCCTCCTTCCCTCTGCCCTTCCTCCCCTCCCTCCTCCTCCCCTCCCCATTCCCTGTGGTCAGTTTCACCTATCCTAAACATGATTGCAGGGAAGTAAATCCCACTGAATTCAATAAGCATGCAAATGATCAATCCATTCTCAGCAAACTTGCACAGGATCCCATTTCTTACCTCCTGGGTTAAAAAGCAGAGAAATTCACTAATAGGCAAAAAAACCCTTGCTGTTTAAGAACATACCTATAGTCCACATATATTTCTATCAAACTTTTAAAGGCAGGGAAATTGGGTAGCTACAGTGAATGCACCAGGGGAGCAGGATACCTGACCTCCTCTCTGAGATATTGTACTGCCCTACAAATTTGTCAAAATGCAAACACAATTTGGGTTGGTCTTTCACAGTCCAGTCCACTTCCTGTGTAGCTTGGAAGAATTTGGTAAAATGTGCCTCTGAGCAAGTGGCGAAAAACGTGCTATGAAACTGATCAGTCATGAGTGAAACATCATAACTGTGCCCACTGTGTGGCAGTGAGGGAGGCGAAGAAGGCACACTTCTCTGCCTCCATTGCATCCTCAAGTAGCTGTCCAGTGGAGCTTTTCTGTACTGTCAGGGGTCTGTTGACATCAACTCAAGGAAATTGAGTTTTAGACTCTTCGGAGGCCCACTGTGAATTGTTTGCAAGGCACTTTGAGGGTAAAGTTGCTCACCTCCATAGCAGTCTTGATGCTCCTCCCCATCTACTGTAGTCCCCAATGAGGAGTCCAGTGCAACATCTGCTGCAACTTCTTGGGAACGGTTTCAGTTGATGCAGCCTGACGACATAGACCAGGTGCTTGCGTTGATGCAGCCAGCAATATGTCCTCTCCACCCTTGCCCTTCTTGGCTTATTAAAGCTTGCTGAGGGGGTTTGACCGAATGGGTGTTGTCAATGCATCATTGTGGGAGAGAGTGGTTCCAGCCGCCTTGAGAGAGGCGGTGATCCTACCACTTTCCAACCCTGGATCCATTGGTTTGTGACAACTACCGACTGGCCACAAATACCCCCTTTTTCGGGAAGGTGATTGAGAGAGTTATGGTGCAGCAATTGCAAGTACTCTTGGATGAAACAGATTATCTTGACCCATCCCAGTCTGGGTTCAGGCCTGGTTATGGGACTGAATCAGCCTTGGTTACCTTGATGGATGACCTTTATTGGGAGAAGGACAGGAGGAGTGTGACTCTGTTATTCTTACTTGATCTCTCAGCGGCTTTTGATACCATTGACCATGGTATCCTTCTGGATTGACTTGGTGAGATGGGTATTGGAGGCACTGTTTTACAGTGGTTTCCATCCTATCTCCAAGGTCATTCTCAGAGAATAGCATTGGGTGATTGTCTTTCGGCCCCCTGGCAGTTGTGCTGTGGAGTGCCCCAGGGTACCATCTTGTCCCCCATGCTGTTTAACATCTATATCAAGCCCCTGGGAGCGGTCATCAGGAGCTTTGGGGCAAGGTGTCAGCAGTATGCTGACAATACCCAGCTCTATTTCACCATAACATCTGAATCAGGATAGGCTGTGCAAGCCCTTGACCACTGCCTGGACTCTGTTGTGGGCTGGATGAGGGCCAATAAACTGAGTCTGAATCTTAGCTAGATGGAAACCCTGTGGGTTGCTGGTTCCCAAGTTTGGATAATTGGTCAGTTGCGTGCTTTGGGTGTGGTTGTACTCTTTCTGAAAGAGCAGGTTCCTAGTCTAGGGGTGCTCCTGGATCCATCTTTGTCGCTAGAGGCCCAGGTGACCTCTGTGGCTAGGAGTGCCTTTTACCAGCTTTGGCTGGTAAGACAGCTGCAACTATTTCTGGACCAGGATAGCCTGACCACTGTTGTCCACACCCTGGTAACCTCCAGGCTGGATTACTGTAATGCACTCTATGTGGGGTTGCCCTTGAGGTTGGTCTGGAAGTTGCAGCTGGTGCAAAATGCAGCGGCAACACTGCTCACTGGGGCAGGTTATGGCCAACAGGTTATCCTGAAAGAATTGCACTGGCTGCCCATTTGCTACTGGACTAAGTTCAAAGTTTTAGTTTTGGTGTACAAAGCCCTATACAGCTCGGGACCAGGATACCTGAAAGACCATCTTGTCCCTTATATACCCAGTCGATCACTGCAATCTGCAGGTGAGGGCCTTCTGCAGATACCATCTTATCAATAGTTCTGTTGCGCAGAACATAGGAAACGGACCTTTATTGTGCTGTGTGGAATTCCCTCCCCTTAAGTATTAGACAGGTACCCTATCTGTTATCTTTTCGGTGCCTATTGAAGACTTTCATCTTTCAACAAGCCTTTTAAGTTGAAACCTCTCCCAGTCTGCAACTGTATTGGAATTGCTTTTTAATATGTTCTTAAACTTTCTTTTTAAAAATGTTTTTAACCTTAGATGTTTTGATAGCTTTTTTTAAGTAACATTTTTGATGATTTTTTTTAATGTGTTTTAAAGTTTGTTTTTATGATGTTTAATGGTTTTAGTGCTTTTGTTTGCTGCCCTGGGCTCCTGCTGGGAGGAAGGGCGGGATATAAATCAAATAATAATAATAATAATAATAATAATAATAATAATAATAATAATAGCTCCAAAAACAATTGTGGAATAATGGCACTGTCTGTTCTGTAGAATAGTTTCCAATGGACATGAAGAGTGTCTCAGTTTGCACAGAATTAAAGTGGGAGGTTGAATATATTCTATCAAATTTCTAGGTGTGCTCTATGTTTTTAGTTGACCATGGTCACCTTTCCTTATGAATTTTCACACAGCTGTAAATGCACCAAAGGTGAGTCCTGTAGCATACAACGTGTACTTTCTTGTGCAAGTACAATGTTTTAGTAAGCTTGTGAACTGTGAGTTCAGTTCTCCTGAGGCACCTATTTCCTGAAGCTAACATTTATTTATTTAATTTATATCTTCCCCTTCCTCCCAGAAGAAGCCCAGGGCAGCAAACAAAAACACTAAAAGGACTGTAAAACATGTTGAAAACAAAAGACTTTAAAACAAAACATCTTAATAAACTTATTAAAACAAAATGTCTTAAAAACAGCTTTTAAAAATAGCTTTAAAAACATCTTAAAAATAATTCCAACACAGACACAGACTGGAAGAAGGTCTCTACTTAAAAAGCTTGTTGGAAGAGAAAGGTCTTCAGTAGGCACTGAAAAGATAATGGAGATGGTGCCTGTCTAATATTTAAGGCGAGGGAATTCCAAAGTGTCACTGCTACAACACTAAAGGTCCGCTTCTTATGTTGTGAAGAGCAGACCTCACGATAAGATGGAGCCCCTCACCTGCAGAGCACAGGGATCGACTGGGTATATAAGGGGTAAAACGATATTTCAGGTATCCTGGTCTCAAGCTGCATAGGACTTTGTACACTAAAACCAGAACCTTTAACTACCTTAGGCTCCTTTGCCATGCCAGGAAAGCTATTAAGAGAAGTTTCACTTTAAAAATTGAATTAATACGTATAAACATAATTTTTCATAAGGAAATGTTTGACAGCATGTTACATAGGAACTATATGTCTCTCCAAAATACAGATAATAGAATTAACTGTACAAGAACAGAATCTCTGTTTTACAGAAAGGTCCTGTCATGAGAAAGTTCTCATGACAAAAGTTAAATAAGGTGAATTATTTATAATGATTATTTACTAATAGGCAAAAAACCTTGCGGTTTAAGAATGTGCCTATAGCCAACAGATATTTCTATCAAACTTTAAAAAGCAGGGAAATTGGGCAGCTATAGTGAATGCACCAGGGGAGCAGGAGACCTGACCTCCTCTCTGAGATATTGTGCTGCCCTACAAATTTGTCAAAATGCAAACACCATTTGGGTTGGTCTTTCACAGTCCAATCCACTTCCTGTGTAGCTTGGAAGAATTTGGTAATGTGTGCCTCTTTCCTCTTTCTATAGGAAACAACTTGCCATTAGAGCAGTGGTTCCCAACCTGGGGGCCGGGACCCCCAGGGGGGCTGCGAAGTAATCCAGAGGGGGCCGTGAACAGTAAAGAAATGAATTATTATTATTTTTTTTTTAAAAAGTCTTCACTCCCTTGACACTGTCTGCTTTCCGCTGCTGCTGCAGATGACACCTCCCCCTTGCTCCAAACGAGAGCGGAGGCCTTTTGCTGAAGCACCAGAGTGTCTTTCAGGTGCACTAAGGGCAGGCATCTGCCTATAAAATACATGGCAGATGCCAAAGGAGGCTGAGGGTGGGGCTACCAGGAAGAAGAGGGGATTACTATCACTGATTCCTGTCTCCTTGCACTGCCGCTACTGGCAATGCCCTTGCTTAGAATGAGAGGAGAGGGCTTTTTGTGAAGCAAAAAGAAGCAAGCCTGCAAAAAAGGCTGCTTTCCCCTTCCTTCCTGGCAGACAGCCTGCCTCCCTGGGGGGAGGGGGTCACAAAAAAATTTCAGCTTATAAAGGGGGTCCCATGCTCATACAGGTTGGGAACCACTGCATTAGAGAAAAAGTTGGGTGCATAAATAATTGATGAAATGAGTTCCTTGAGGCCCTTCTCTTGCTTCATTCTTGGTGAGGTGGGGCGGCAGGAAGGAGTGGCTTTCATCAAGTCACTACAGGCTGAGGCAGGCTAGGTCATCATGTCACTGTTAAGAATGGAAAGTAAGAGTGCTCTACCCATCCCACAGCCTTTATCCGAATACAGATTTGTCTTCCCCCAATCTCAGAAAGAAGGAAGGTCAGAACTGCACACATTTGCACAGTCTGGGGGCATGCCCAGGCAGCCCTTCCCTTTCTTTCTCTTTACCTCAGTGTGCCCTCTGATGTCCCTCCAAGAGTGTGGGTCTAACCAGTCAAGGAGCTGAATGTTCCCCCCCCCAAATTGGCACCTTTTCCCATCTATTCCATCCTCTTTCTGATTGACTGGTATGACAACTTGGCTAATTGACAATTTGTTCTCTAATCTTGTGGCATTTCTCTTCTAATTTGGCCATATTTAGCAGGTAGTGCAGGGGGACGGAGGATAGAGTAGAATGTTCTGGTGAACACCCTGAGACATGAACAGTGGAGAGGCGCTACTGTCCAATCTAAAGCGATGGGGAGAGCAAATACCTTTGGGCCCTGGAGGTTTTACCCTTTTGAATGCTGGGCAGCAGGAGAATAGTGGAGCAATCAGGGCTTCCTTAGCTTACCTTTTGCTGAGCAGGCAAAGAGGAGCACGAAACAGTTGATCTCCTGATCTGGTGCTCCATTCAGCAAGGTGGAGTTGCCCTTTAGGGAAACCTAGGATTCTGCATTATCTGTCTCTCCAGTTAAGCCTGCCCACAGGGATTGACTTAGTAAATCCTGCCTTAGTGCAGATCCCCATGACTTATTTATTTATTTATTATTTTATTTATACCCCGCCCTTCCTTCCAGCAGGAGCCCAGGGCGGCAAACAGAAACACTAAAAACACTTTAAAACATCATAAAAAGACCTTAAAATACATTAAAACAAAACAATGTTAAAAACATTAAAAAAACCTTTAAAAACATCTTTTAAAAAAGGGTTAAAGATATTAAAAGACATATTAAAAGCAATTCTAACACAGATGCAGACTGGGATAGGTCTCAACTTAAAAGGCTTGTTGGAAGAGGAAAGTCTTCAAAAGGTGCTGAAAAGATAGCAGAGATGGCACCTGTCTAATATTTAAGGGGAGGGAATTCCACAGGGTAGGTGCTGCCACTCTAAAGGTCCATTTCCTATATTGTACAGAACGGACCTCCTGATAAGATGGTATCTGCAGGAGGCCCTCATGATATCAACAAATGCTGATCCTTAAATGTTGTGTTGGGGCAAAATGGGTGAGGTGCACTATTTTGATCTCTAGGCTGACAAAGCCGATTTTAAATTCTGCAGTCAGGATGATGCCAGCTTTCACTCACTAGGACACACACATCTGTGGCTTTATTTTAATGCTTTCTTTATTATTTTAGACTTCAGTGCCCAATATGTTTAAGCTACTGAATTAAAATATGATGCAACCTTAGTCCTGCTCCCTTCTATAGGACTATTCTGATCTTGGTGCAAATATAATAGCGTAAGACTGTTTGAAGATAGAAATACTTGCTTTCATAGTCAAGATGCACACCATAGTATTAAATTTAGACAGATTTTGCACCTTCGTTGATTCACAGCAATAATTGCCAGTTTGATTCTTATCAACAAATTAGAGTGCATAGATTCCTGCTCCCCAAATAGAACTAAAATTAATTTCAACCCCAAATTTATCATTGGGGTTCTCTGTAAATCATGACAAACATTCACCAGTTATTTTCTGCATATTCAGATACTGACTTCATATTCACTGAATATTTTATACAGAGCTTGGAAAAGTTACTTTTTTGAAGTACAACTCCCATCAGCCCAATCCAGTGGCCATGCTGGATGGGGCTGATGGAAGTTGTACTTCAAAAAAGTAACTTTTCCAAGCTCTGATTTTATATATAGCTTCCAGGATCATGGGTCACAATGTAAATTAATTGCTACTTTTTATTCCTCCCTCCCTCCCTAATTTTCTATGTGGTTTAGAATGGCTGAGTTATTGTGCTTTTCACCTAGAGCTGTAGTCTTCCCCTTGTTATTATTGTTTATGGCAACAACACCTTGGCGTCCTGTGACTACAGGCAGGGCTGGCGCAAGACATTTTGTTGCCTGAGGCAAAGGATAAGATTGCGTCTCCCTGCATTCCATACACAAAAGCCATCTGGACAGGCACTTGAATCTTATTACAAAACTGGAACAATGCCAGCCTAGACCTAAGGGTCAGTGTTGAGGGGAGGTGTGGCTATACTCCATTGGTATTCTTTATCACTAGGAAACCTCTGAACCTTGGGGCAGGGCTAAAGGGCCTGCATTTGGGCCTAAGAGATGGGATAGGGATGCTGTTGGTATTGCCGATCCTGCTGCCTAATGACCTCCTTGACTGAGCTGGCCCAGGTGGTCTCCAGTGTGGTGTCTGAGAACCCCAGGATGATAGTTTTGGGTGACTTCAATATCCATGTCAAGGATGCCTCGGGGCAGGTCCAGGAGCTCATGACCTTCATGGCAACCATGTGAGTATCTCAAATTGTCAAGAACCCAACACACAGAACAGGGCATACCCTTGATTTGTTTTTTGCCCCATGTGGGAAGAGTAGTGGTCTGCAAATGGGGGGATACTACTCCTTGGTTATGGACTGACCACTTCATGACGTTTGGTCTTGTAACAGCAGACCTGACCTTTCGGGACCAGTTAAGATGGCCTGCCCCCGGAGACTAACAGAAACTGAAGGATTCCTGAATGCTGTGGGGGATGTGTCTCACTGTGGAATGGCAAGATGAGGAGGGTCATCAACACGATTGATTGGTTTACTGAGGAGCTACAGGTGATGAAAGAAGTCAAGAGGACTAGAGTAAAAGTGACATAAAACTCATGCTAACTTAGGGCCCATCTATACCTAACCGCAAAATCTGCGTTTTCCATATTCGGTTGGTGGCCTCGAGATCCACACATGTCTTGTTTGTGGCTGGAAACCTGATTATCAAGTGTCCATACATGTGGACTTTTTCTTTTTGCTTTCTCATTGGCTGCTCCCCTAAGTCCACCCTCTTTAGTGATTGGTCCATAGCAGTCATTACCTGTTCATACACTTTTTCAGAAGAGCACAGAAACATATATCTTTTTTTTTAAATTCCCACACGTGCAGGTTTGTGGATGTGCAAAAGGGAATGTTATTCTCCCACCTCAAGTGCAAGCAAAATAAACAACTGGTTTATACATAGTGCATACTAAGGATGGGAGCCGCTGGTTACACTCAATTCCATTGAATTTGTCAAACTGAGAGGCAAATACCTTTCAGTCTTCAATTTATTTTATTTTACTTTTATTTTTAAATATTTCTATCCCACCCTTCTACCCTATAATATAATATATATATATATATAGGGAGTGGTACTAAAGACCCTCCGTGGCGCAGAGTGGTAAGCAGCGGTAACGCAGCCAAAAGCTCTGCTCACGGCCGGAGTTCGATTCCAACGGAAGGAGGAAGTCAAATCTCTGGTAAAAGGGGTCAAGTCCACTCAGCCTTCCATCCATCCATGGTCAGTAAAATGAGTACCCGGCATACGCTGGGGGGTAAAGAAAGGCCGGGGAAGGAACAGGCAATCCCACCCCATATATATGGTCTGCCTAGTAAACGTCGCAAGACGTCACCCTAAGAGTCAGAAACGACTCGCACTATAAGTGCGGGGACACCTTTACCTTTTACTAAAGGGACTACAAAGGTAAAATTTAACGTAGAAGGCATAAAATCAGTGTCTGGCTCTACCTTCAGTCCCTCCCAAAGGCCAACCAACAGGGAGGGAGCAGAGCGGACTTCTTGGGGTAAGGTATTCCAAAGCATGGGGGCCGCAGCTGAAAAAGTTCTCTCCCACATGCCTGTCAGTCTAACATTATTTCAGACACACAGAGGAGACCAGAGGCAGATGATCTTAAATCTTGGGCAGGTACATATGCGTGTAAGTGGTCCCTCAGGTATATTGGTCCAAGGCCGTTTAGGGCTTTAAAGGTCAGAACCAGCACTTTGAATTGGGCCCAGAAACAAAATGGGAGCCAGTGGAGTTGATAAAGCACAGGGGTGATATGCTCCCTGCGCCGTGCTCCAGTTAACATTCTGGCTGCTGCATTTTGATCCAACTGCAATTTCCAAACCGTTTTCAAAGGCAGCCCCACATAGAGTGTGTTACAGTAATCAAGCCTCGATGTCATCAGTGCATGTGTCACTGTGGCCAAGTTTTTCCCTTGACCAGCAGTACTTCTGTCTTGTCTGGATTAAGTTTTGCAAAGCCCAAGAGAGTTTGGGTGGAAAGAGTTCGAACCATGCTGAAGTTTAAAAAAAGAAAGAAAGAATAGGAGTGAAGGAAGGCAGTTTACTGGGGGAGAAAGGGGCAAAAGAAAGGAGGGCTGCAGCAGTTCAGGAGCAGTCAGTCAGAAGTTGATTGTTAAGCCGACATAAACAAAATAGAATTCATGTAGAGTTTAGTGGCAGAGAAAGGGGAGTGTCTGAAAGTGATGATCCCCCTCCTGCCAGCAAAAAACATTGGAGCAAAGTACCTACATGGAGTATTGCTGTGAAGTGGAGACAATTTTTCCTTCACTTTCTGCATTATCCCTGGATTGGTTTAATGCGGATTTTAAAGGGAAAAACTGCATCCTAGCTTCTCTTTGCCTATAACGTCATGTGAACCCTGCAAATTAAACAGGGATGCAAGTAGCACTAATCTCACAGTAACTCTCAGTGTGAACCAGCCCCAAAAGAGAGAGAGAGATCTGGCTGCCTGGAGGGAGAGAAGCTGATCTCTCCTTCAACTTGTTCCCCGAATTTTGGCTCTTTTGTATGTTTGGCTTCCCCTCCCATCCCCATCAGCTGCTGGGCAGGAAAAGAGAGGCTGCAAGATCAATGCCACATTAAAGTACTAGAACTTGCTCCTCTTCCCCCCCGCTCTTCCCCTTACCAGCCCAAGGAAGCTCTGTTAAAAACCTCATTTAAACTCCGTGTTTTCAATGAATTGTTTGTGTAATATCATAAAATAGGTTTTAAGTGGAAATATTGTTCATTAAACATTTGATTTTACATTTGATCTCAAAATAGCAGATTTTTTTAGAAACAACAACAATGCAGTACAGTTACAGAAGCCAGAAGGAGGAAGTACCCCAGTTCACTGCCAAAAGCAGGAATGAACTGTAAGAAAGGAGGAGGCATGGACAGAGGGTGGGGGGAGGAGAAGGGGCTTGGCATATGATGGAGGAATGTCCATGGACCACCTATTGCAGGAAAGTCCACAGCATGGCATTTGAGCCCACGGACATTAATGCGGCTGATTATCGGTTTAGGAAAGCTTATTGGTTTTTCAGGGTCATTTCTAATGTGGATTTGTTAACATGAAAATCTGTACTAGCTTGCAATGTCATATGGATGACAGTGAATTGATGAGGACACAAAGCAATTACATTGCAGATTATACAGTCGTAGTGACAGGGAATTTTGTTTGTTGGACTGGGGGTCCTTGAGTAAAATTGAAGAACACAGGCTTGCAGCAAAAAGGTAGGCCTTTACTGGATGGCAAGCATACGCTTGGTCAGTCTCCCTCTTAATGAGTGGAGAACTGCAACATGGAACTGGTTGCCTGGGGTTTTTATACATTTCAGGACAAAGACTTTAGCATCTACCAATCAGGAGGTTACACATCAGTATGACATAGGCATTACAGTATTGCATAGGCATTGCATAGGTACTGTACTTTCTGCTTCATGTTCTGGTGAATTTGGCATTGTTCAGTACTTCACATAAAAGTACATTTTCACTGTGAGCTAATCATTCCAGCTAATGCAATCCTTCCTACGCTTTGGAGAGCACAAGGATGTTCAGAGATGTTCAGTGTCTATTCAGTGTTGTCATAATTGTTTAGAGTTCTAGGTGTTTCATACAAACCAAAACAGTCAAGGAAGACAGCTCCAAAAAGAAAAGGGTTCTGGCTGGCTACTAAACTTATTGAATGTGAAACTAAACTGTTAAAAAGTTATAAACCTTTATAGCTTTATAAAAGAATATATTTTGTTTATTGTTTGTATATAAATAATTTCCCCAACAGTAGGATGGGCCCTTAGGCCCAGGATACCTTAAGGACTACCTCCAGACACTCTTGGATGAGACCGATTATCTGGATCCATTTCAGTCGGGTTTCAGGCCTGGTTTCGGCACTGAAACAGCCTTGGTCGCCCTGTATGATGACATTTGTTGGAAGAGAGACAGGGTGACTGTGACTCTGTTGATTCTCCTTGATCTCTCAGTGGCTTTCGATACCATCGACCATGGTATCCTTCTGGGAAGAGTGGCTGAGTTGGGAGTGGGAGGTACTGCATTGTAGTGGTTCCACTCCTACTTGGCAGGTTGCCTCCAGAAGGTGGTGCTTGGGGAACATTGCTTGGTACCCTGGACTCTCCAGTATGGTATTCCACAGGGGTCAGTTCTGTCCCCCATGCTGTTCAACATCTACATAAAACTGTTGGGTGCGGTCATCTGGAGCTTTGGAGTGTGTTGCCATCAGTATGCTGATGACACGCAGCTCTATTTCTCCTTTTCATCTTCTTCAGGTGAAGCTGTCAATGTGCTGAACCGGTGCCTGGCTGCGACAATGGACTGGATGAGGGCTAATAAACTGAGGATCAATCCAGACAAGACTGAGATGCTGCTAGTGGGTGCTTCTTCTGACCAGATGGTGGATGTCCAACCTGTCCTGGATGGGGTTGCACTCCCCCTGAAGGAGCAGGTTCGTAGCTTGGGAGTTCTCCTAGAACCATCTCTGTCACTTGAGGCTCAGGTAGCCTCGGTGGCACGGAGTGCCTTCTACCAACTTCAGTTGGTGGCCCAACTATGTCCCTATCTGGACAGGGAGAATAACCTGGCTTCAATTGTCCATGCTCTGGTAACCTCCAAAGTAGATTACTGAAATGCACTCTACATGGGGCTGCCTTTGAAGATGGTTGAGAAACTGCAGCTTGTGCAAAATGCAGCGGCCAGATTGGTAACAGGGACCAAATGATTCAAATATATAAAACCAATTCTGGCCCGCTTGCATTGGCAGCTTGTATGTTTCCAAGCTCGATTCAAGGTGCTGGTTTTGACCTATAAAGCCTTACACGGCTTGGGACCACAATACCTGATGGAACGCCTCTCCCGATATGAACCCACCCATACATTATGTTCAAGATCAAAGGCCCTCCTCCGGGTGCCTCCTCCGAGGGAAGCTGGGAGTCTGGCAACAAGGAAGAGGGCCTTGTCAGTGGTGCCCCCCAAATTATGGAATGATCTCTCTGACGAGGTGCTTCTGGCGCCAACACTGTTATCTTTTTGGCACCAGATCAAGATTTTCCCCTTCTCCCAGGCATTTTAGCATGTGTTTTAAATTGTTTTAATTTTTTAACTTGTTTTTAAAAGATGTGTTTTTAAATTTATATATTTGTTTTAATGTTTTTAGTTACTGTAAACCGCCCAGAGAGCTTCGGCTATGGGGCGGTATATAAGTACAATCAATCAATAACTCTGTATGTCCCAAGGAAATCACTGAGGTCAGCTGGGAGAGCACTATTAAGGGTTCCCCATGGACCAGAAGCACAATTCATGCCAATGAGAGGTCATCCTTTGAGTGTTGTGGGCCCTACTCTGTAGAATCCCTGCCCACTAGAAGTCAGATAGGCACCATCCCTGCTGAATTTCAGAAGCCTGGTTAAAACTGTTATATTTCAAGAGGCCTTTGCATCATGAATGCTTCTCTGATGTTTTAAATTTGTTCTGATATTCTTTAAATATTCTTTAAATTTCTGAGATTTTAAATTTCTAAGGTTTAATTTATGTTTCAAACTGCTTTGAGATTTAGATGGTGAAAAGCGGGATATAAACTTTTTTAAAAAATAAATAATTACTTGCTCAAAGTGTTATGGCTAAGCAATTCCCTCCCCTTAAATCTTAAACAGTCACAATCACTGTTATCTTCTTGGCACCTCCTGAAGACCTTCCTCTTTCAACAAGCCTTTTAAGTAGAGACCTTATCCCAATTTGCATCTATGCTGGAATTGCTTTTTAAGATTTTAAAGCTGTTTTATTTTAAAGATGTTTTTAAAGATGTTCTGTTTTAATATAAAAGTCTTTTGTTTTAGAGCATTTTTAGTGTTTTTGTTTACCACCCTTGGCTCCTTCTGGAAGGAAGGGTGGGATATAAAATAAATAAATAAATAAGCAGGGCTTTGAAGAAGTCAAAAATAAGAATCCTTATGGTACTGAATCACAGGCTTCATCTGTTCCAAATATCAGTGTAGAGGTTTGTGTGATACGGCTGTTTATGTGCAGGACATATAGCATTTAAACAGAGGCCTATGCTTTTTATATTGTATGTTATAAGGATAAAACTGCTGTTCATTCCATACAGCTGGGCCATACTCGTCCCTGACCAGCTGCTGGAATTATTTCACCAGTGTTGTGTTGCTGTGGACCACTGTGCTTTCTGCAAACTAAAGCATTTTATAGTTGTTTTACTGCAAGATGCTGAGGGGATTGGCCAAAGAAAATATTGGCACCACATTCTTCAATCTGTTAACCAGAGTAGGGTTGCCAGGTTCTTGGCCTGAGACTGATCCTGTATCTTTAGGAGAAGAGAAAGTCAGCCAAGTGCAGGTGTTCTTGCAACGCTGTAATGAGAAAAACCACAAGGTGGAATTCTTTCTTCCCTCTACACAATTTTTAAAGATACAGAAGACGTCTTGGTTGCCAGGCCCAGCCTCCAAGAGGTCTTCTGTATCTTTAAAAGTTGTGCAGGGGGAAGGGAGAATTCCACCTTGTGGTTTTTCTCATTATAGGGTTCCACAAACACCTGCACTTGGCTGACTTTCTCTTCTCCTAAAGATACAGGATCAGTCTCAGGCCAAGAACCTGGCAACCCTAAACCAGAGCCACTTTTTGAAGTAAATGAAAATGGCACTGGCGAAATGATTTTCAATAACTGGCCTTCTGCATCAAGTACAAATTGAGAAATTGCTAATTATTTGCAAATTAGGGATTATAAAATCCATCTGATGCTAGTTATAACTGCAGTCACTAATTGTGTTATATTATCTCATACTCCAACTGGTTATCTTCCTATTATATTTTTTCCAAGTGTCACACTATCCATGGATGCTTCTGTGTAGGCATGCACCTGCGCAGAAGTGTTCATGAGTAGCATGCTGCTTAGAAGAGGAAGGCAAAGTGAGGCAAGGTGGGGTGGTGGTGGTGATGGTGGGAAGCGAGAGGCACCTGGGGGCAAGTGACGCATGGCAGCGAGTGCAATTTGCCTGGTGGAGGCAGCACCAGCAAACACAGCACAGCAGTGAGCGTTAGGCACCTGATGGTGGTGGTGATTGAGATGTTGCAGCAAGCATGAGGCATCTAGCAGCAGCACCGTGCGAGGCACAGCAGCAAGTGAGGGGTGCCCTGTGGTGGCAAGTGAGCGAGAGAGGCAGAGGCTAGGGGGTGGAGGCCATAGCCATGCTATTTGAGAGAGCTGCACCCTGGGCCTGGGTCTTAGAGACCCATGAGGGGGTGCTGATGACCCATGTGGGAGGGAGGGAGGGAGGGAGGGGAGTGGAGGGGAGGGGACCTGGGGGAGGGTGGGGAGCCCTGATAACCTGGGGAGGGGGAGGGGGAGGGCTGGCAACCAGTGTGGAAGGGAAGGAGGGGGAGGGCTGGCAACCCATGTGAGAGGAAAAGAGGAGGAGGGCTGGCAAACTGTGTGTAGGCAAGAGGGAGGGGGAGTGCTGATGACCAGGGAGGGAGGGAGAGGGAATACTGGTGATCCATGGGGGGGGAGGCAGGGGGAGCACTGGTGACCTGTGTGAAGGGGGAGGCAAGGGGGGGGTGCTGGTGACCCTTGTTCAGGGGGGTGGCAGGGGGCACTAGCAACCTGGGGGGGAGGGATGGAGGATTGCTGGTGACACGGGTTGGTGAACAAAGTGAGCAGGGACAGACCCCATAGTGAATGTATGTTTTCATAACAGTCCCAGGCGTGGGTCTTTTACAAGTCGTTGTCACTTTCATATGCATTCACTCATAAATCCATACTGTACATTAAACTGCAATTTTAAAAAATCACATGAAGATTTAGATTAGCCTTCATCCTAAGTTAAAAATAATCACACATGCCTGACTTAGAGGTATGTTTGGACTCCACTGAGATTTCCAGTGGAAGGATGCAGTCAATTTGTACCCCAGAGATCCCCCTTTTTTGATCACCACAAGTGTGCTTGACACTACCAAAGTACCTGGAGCCAAAAACACATTCAGAGGAGGTTGAATTTTTCTGAGCAGGATACATTGGCTCCTTCTCAATGCATATTGAGTAAACTGGGGTATGTTTGCACTCCAGTGGGATCTTGTTTGCTTCCAGAAGGAAAATGGTAAGTGGGCAACTGGGTGAAATTTGGGGACACTGTACAGGTGATAGTGTGTTACAATGTCTTAGAAGGACAACCTCATAGGTTTACCATGTGTAAATTACACAATAAAAGGCAGAAATGTGTCCCCTAAGGCTTCTACGGTATCTCTAGTCTCCAGTGGTGTTTTTGTTTCCAGAAGGAAAATGGCAAGTGGTAACTGGCTGAAATTTGGGAATCCAGGTTAAAATTTGTGACAATGTCATAGCAGGATGCCCCTCAATGTCTACTTATGTGTAAATTATACAATGAAAAATGCACATGGAGGTTCAAATGGATCCCAGAAGTCAGAATGAAGGTTAAAAGGGCGCAAACCACTATTAAGGGATCTGTACTGGCTGCCAGTTAGCTACCAGGCCATGTTTAAGGCTTTACTGTTGATATAAAGCCATAAACAGCCTGAGAGACAGTGTTTTCCCATATTATCCTTCTCAGACCATGAGGTCAGCAAGTGAGACCCTCTTGTGGGTACCACATACCCTGAAAATTTGTTTAACAAGTACTGAAGGCAGAGCTTTTAGCGTGATTGAATCTGTACTTTGGAATATATTCTCCTTGGAAATTAGGATGGTGCCAACCATTAGGTACCTGTTTAGGCCTTTTCCAAATTCCAACCAGGCCTTTTCAGAATAGTATTGCTGGATATTGTTTCTGCTGGTTTTACAGATGGACTTAATGTATTTGTATTGTTTTAACTTTGTATTTTTTTATTTCTTTTTTATACACCACCTCAATAGTGGGTGGTTTATAAATTCTTTAAATAAAAATAAATACATGTTTCTAAAATGTATTTTCGCTCAAAATCCACATGAACATGCTTACTCCTGCGACATCAAATTAAGAATGCAGCAAAAGTTCCTGATTTTCTTCTCTTAAAGCAAACAAGTGTATGTCCACTTCAGTAGATAAATGTCATAAACAAGCAACAGGTGCATTGTGATTGTTATTAAGGATTGGTAGGTTTGTAAGTTAACTGATGAGTAATAACTTGGCACAATGCACAATAACTCAGAGGATCTGTGCATGCAGTGGGGAAAATGAGAAGCAATAGCTCAGCATGCTTTCCAATACCAATTCACAACAGCTAGCCTGGTCTGTGTTTTGATCAGAACACTGAAGGGAGCTTAGCACATAGTAAAATGGCTGACCATGTCTGGCTTTCAATGAGGAACTGACCATGATGTGAAGTTGCTAGCTTGATCTAGCCTGTTTTATTTAATGGCTCTGTTCTAAATTATTTATTTATGTGCGTGAGCCCCAAGATTCTTCTTGTATTTGTGCATTTTTAAACATTCCAATGTGCTTTGATCTGTGTTTCAGGTTCCTAGTCACTCTGTATAAAATGAAGTTCTGTGTGGTCCATTCACTATAATGGGGGATCTAAAAATGGCTATAGCTTATTCTCCATTTGGCCAAAGTGGACTAAATTTACAGACACAGGAGCCACTCCAGAGTGGATTAAGCCTGCTAATTTTTAGACAAATAGGTCCAGTGGCGTTTTGCAGGGCAAGTAAAAGAGATTAACTTTCCTCCCCAATCCCTTTTGAGGGGACGTGGGGGGTTGGATCTTGCCCTTTCTTACCTTAACATAACAAAGAGGTAGCCTAATGGGGATGTACATTTTTTAAAACTCTGGAGCTTCACACCAGTCTTTCCTTTACTGTGCTTGTTTGTGCCCTTAAATAGGCCTTACAACTAGAGACTGTCTAGAACATTGCCTATGGAGTTCTGGGGAAATCTGGTCTTGTTTTTGTTAAAGCAGAACAATCTGGGATTTAAAAATAAACATTTTTTTTTAAAAAAATCCTTCACTGCTGTGCTTTAACAAAAACAATCCAAAAGTCTTCAGTGCATCACTTTCTGTTTAATTATATGCACAAAAGCCATTTTACTTACAACAAAATGGCTGCCCCATGTTTGTGATGGGGCAGCCATTTTATTGTATATATAGTTGCACAGGAAACAACATGCAGTTGCTTCCCATACCATTTAAAAAAGCATTTGTACCCAAAGCAGTGGAGGTGCCATCCTTTGAAGCTTCTCCAAGCAGCTTTTCACTGTTATTTCAAGAAAATGAGAGAGCAGCCCTCAGCATATTTCATAAATTCAATGGTAGAACAAAACCCTCAGAGGTTCATAGACCTGTGGAGTGAACTTCAGATCATGTTTCCTTCTGAAAACTGGTTTAATGAGACAAATGAGGGGGGTGTCACAGCCAACTGTAGACTGGATTAAAATCTTCCCATGTCCCTATGTTAAAATAAATAAACTTTGCACTAACATGAATAAAATCATATGAAATCTGCATAAAATAAAAGAAAGCATGCACAAACATAAAATTCTGAATTTCTCTAGGAGGACACACCATTTAAAGTTTAAAATTAAATACTACAGATCGAAAGAATGCAACCTTCATTTATATGTCTATCTTGTCCACGCAGCAGATATATTAGTCTCATAGATGGGTCTCTCTCCGTTTTCTCTTAAAATATTCCAAGTGTTGTTCCTCTAGCACATTACACATAGAATAATAGAGAATACGTACAGACTTCAACCTGTTTAAAATCACAAAGATGGGGATGCTCAGAATATGGCCTATTCCTGTATGTTCCTTCCTTCTAAAACAGCTGAAGGCATCAGATTTAACTGAGCTTTAGTAAAGGCTGTGTCCTGTCTCTCAGTGTCTGCAAATCCTTTAAATAACAAGGTAGGACAGGGGGAATGTAAAGGAAATTCTCATACAATGGTGCTGTTTTAGAAACCGATACAGTTGTTTCAAAAGCTTTTTAGCAAGCTCCATCTTCAAAACATTTAAGCATAGTTTGGGAAAGACTATTTTCACCAGTGGGGATAAAAACCCAAGACCTTTCCTAGAGAGATTGTTCATTTTCTCAAAGACTATCCTACGAGGACACCAAAGCTCACTAAAGATAATTTAGTGGTTTAATAGTTTAACATAATTTTATATTCCACTCTTTGTATTGTTGCAGTAGCCAATTCAGCACCACATACTGTAAATCCAGAGGGACCAAAGGTGGGGAAGGTGGTGGGAGAGTACTAGCTGTGATTGCAAAGATGTGTCCAAGTAAGCCTACCAGTATCAGGGAGGTGAAAATATCTCCAAGAGACTTAAATTCTACATCTGGACCCTTTAAAGAAGGTGTAGAATAGGGATGGGCAAGGCATTCAATTCAATTTGCATTTCAAGCCAAATCCATCAAATCTGCACTTTCCAAACAGTTTGGGAACCAAAACACAGCCATCCTTCAAACTTCACACTTATTGAAATTTTGCAACACAGTTCACCAACCAATGTTTACAAAAATTCATATGTTAGGGGAAAGTGTGCATAAAAATGAATTTATCAGTGAAAATAATATACAAAAATGATTATATGATGAGAAATTGCTTGCAAAAATGTGGACATTAGTCAGAACTGCCCACAAAAATATGTTTCGCACTTAAATGCTGGAGAATTTTCATGAGGATTTAAAAATAAAATAAAAAAATCTCACATTGCTGCAGGAATGTGAACAACTGAATTGGAAAAATGGACAAATGAGAAACAGAGGGAACCAAAATTTGACAGATCTTTCCATCCCTAGCATAGAATCAGTATCTTATTATACAGCTCAGGTGCAGCTGCTACTAAATGCCCACCTCTAGTTATGTGAAAAATGTTTTAAAAGCTGTTTTTGCCATTTTGGTAAATTCTGCATGTTGTGTCCAACTTCCTGTTAGTGGAACATCACCCCCAGATAGGGTTGCTAGGTTCAGTCCCTGAGACTGATCCTGTATCTTTAGGAGAAGAGAAAGTCAGCCAAGTGCAGGTGTTCTTGCAACCCCGTAATGGGGAAAACCACAAGGTGGAATTCTCCCTTCCCTCTGCACAACTTTTAAAGATACAAAAGACCTCTTGGAGGCTGGGCCTGGCAACCAAGAGGTCTTTAAAAGTTGTGCAGAGAGAAGGGAGAATTCCACCATGTTGTTTTTCCCATTACAGGGTTGCAAGAACACCTGCACTTGGCTGACTTTCTCTTCTCCTAAAGATACATTCTTTTTAGAGCAATTACTAAAGGACTGACAAAGGTGCCATAAACCAGCTTGCATTAAACAGACCAGGATGTCATCTGCCTACAGAAGGGTTGAAATATTTTCGTCACCTATTTTTATTTGGGCAGGGGGAGTATTGAGAGCCAGAGAGCTTTTAAACTGTTAGAATAAGCAAACTTGCATGTTCCTTTGTAAAAAGGGAGATGTTCCCTTTAAGCAATATTTGGGAAATATCCCATGTACCTGTTTACAGTGATGTAACTTCCTAAAGGGTTGGGTTACCTGGCTTTCTCTTCCTCTGTCCTTTCTGAGGGGATATTTTGCACATTCCTGCATATCCACCATTACTACTACTTTTTACCTCTGGGAGAGGCAGCATGGAAGATGCTCTCTCCTGAGAGCATCATTACCAAAGACTAATGGACTCCTAATCTTTCCATTTAAGCTAGAGCCTATGTTTCCTGAACATATGAAAGGTCGTGAGTAAACATTCTTTATCTTTTTTTTACCTAAGAAGATTGTGTCTGCTGTTATTTGTGTCTGAGGGAAAAGGTGGGCTGGTTGATTCTCACTCTACTGCTTATGTTTATATCTCTGCTAAGAAACAGGAGCACAAAACTGTTCCTATTTCATTTTTAAAATACCAAACAAAAACCACATCATAGTACACTGCCTTGATATTTTTTATGAGCTGGTGGTTTATAAATATAATTAGAAATATCAATTTACATATACGTTGAAAAGAAACTGTGCCAGGATACAGTGCCCTGCAAAAGTAATCAGACCCCTGACCAATGCTCTCATATTACTGAGCTACAAATGGTACATTGTAATTTCGTTCTGTGTGATATTTTATTTTGAAACACTGAAACTCACAATCAATTATTGTAGGAAACATAAAAAACTGAAACATGTTGCTTGCATAAGTATTTAATCTACACAAATCAATATTTGGTAGAACTACCTTTTGCTGCAATAACAGCTTTAAGTCTTTTAAGGTAGGTATGTATCAGCTTTGCACACAGTGTCGGGGGGATTTCTGCCCCATCTTCTTGACTGATTCACTCCAGGTCATTCAGGTTGGTTGGATGTTACTTGTGGATCACAATTTTCAAAGAGCACAACAGATTCTCAATGGGATTGAGATCAGGACTTTGACTGGGCCACTGTAGGACATTCACCTTTTTGTTCTTGAGCCACTCCAATGTTGCTTTGGCCTTGTGCTTGGGATCATTGTCCTGCTGAAAAGTGAATTTCCTCCCAAGCTTCAGTTTTTAGTGGACTGCAGCAGGTTCTCTTGCAGTATTTCCTTATATTTTGCTCCATCCATTCTTCCTTCAATTTTAACAACATGTCCAGTCCTTGATTATGAGAAGTATCCCCACAGCACCATACTTCACTGTAGCGATGGTGTGTCTTGAGGCATGGGCAGTGTTAGGTGCTTTGAGTTTTGCCCAAAAAGCTCTATCGTGGTCTCACCTGAACACAACACCTTTTTCCACATCGCAGCTGGGGCACTCTCATGATTTCTGGCAAACTCCAGACATGCTTTCAGATGGTACTTTTTGAGTAATGGCTTCTTTCTTGCCACCCTCCCAAAAAAGCCAGTGTTATGCAGAGCTCTTGATATGGTTGACTGGTGCACCATTACTCCACTCCTGGCCACTGAACTCTGTAGCTCCTTCCAAGAGATTGTTGGCCTCTCTGTGGCTTCTCTCACAAGTCTCCTTCTTTTTCAAGTGCTGAGTTTTGAGGGATGGCCTTTTCTTGGCAATGCCTGGGTGGTGTGATGCAGCTTCCACTTCCTGATTATTGATCCAACTGTGTTCACTGGGATATCCAAACACCTGGATATTATTTTATACCCTTTTCCTAATCTATGCATTTGTATTACATTATCTCTCACTTCTGTAGAATGCTCTTTGGTGTTCATTGTCCTTCAGATCCACAGCCTGACCAATGATCCTTAAACAGTGGAGTTTTTATCCTTTTTTTTTTTAATAATTTTTTTTATTCAAATTTTTTCAAAAGACAAACAAAACAAAGTCAAAAAACATAACAATACAACAACAAAAAATAAAAATAAAATAGTTGACTTCCGATTTGTCGCAGATCAGCTATAAGTATATAATATACATCAGACCTGTCCCTTAATGTATACATACAGAATCACTTTTCTCCATAGGCTGTCTTAGTTAATCGTCAAATCCCAATATCATCATTTTATTTTGATCTTTCAACAAAAAGTCTAAGAGAGGCTTCCATTCCTTAAGAAATGTATCTGTCGATTTTTCTCTAAGTAAACATGTTAATTTATCCATCTCTACTAAGTCCATTAATTTCAATAGCCATTCTTCCGTTGTTGGTGTTGATTCCATTTTCCACTTTTGTGCATATAATAATCTTGCTGCCGTAATCATATATAATATTATTCTTCCATATTTCTTTTCTATTTGTTTATCCATAAAACCCAATAAAAAAAATTCTGGTTTTGACTGAATATTTATCTTTAGAATTTTTTGCATCATCCTACCTATCTGTGCCCAAAATGATTTTGCCTTTTTACACAGCCACCACATATGATAAAATGATCCTTCTTGTTGTTTACATTTCCAACAAACATTAGAAACATTACTATACAATGAAACATTACTATACATGAGAAACATTACTATACATGAGTTTTTATCCTGACAATGTTCACAATACCTGTAATATCCTCTGATTTACCCTTTAAACAATGGCAAAAAGATATTTCTAAATTTGTATGGCAGGGAAAAAAACCAAGAGTTAAATTTAAATTACTACAAGACGCCAAAGAAAGAGGAGGACTGGGACTACCAAATCTGAGACTTTATTTTGCTGCCTGTTGTTTAGTCTGGATAAAGGAATGGATTTTATTGAGGAATAAAAGACTATTGGATTTGGAGGGCCATAATCTGAAGTGGGGATGGCATGGATATCTATGGTATGACAAAGTAAAAGTTAATGTGGACTTTAACAATCATTTTATAAGACGTCCTTTGTTGAAAATATGGAACAGATATAAACCAAGGTTTTATTCCAAAATACCATTATGTGTCTCAAGTCAAGAAGCGTTTTATAGAAGAGAAATGGCTGGAAAAGAGAAACGGTTAACCTATCAAGAACTTATAGAAAATGTGCATGGAGAATATATAATGAAAGAGAGAGAACAATTAATAAAGGAAGGATATAGTTCTCAATGGTTTGCCTATTTACAATTGTTAGAAAGATATAAAATGGATAAGAAAATGTATGGGTTTGAAATAAGTAAATCTGATTTTGAAATAGGTCTGTGTACAAATGATGAATATATAATTGCAAAAATGTATAAACTTTTGTTAAAAATGGAAATGGAAGAAGAACAAGTCAAAGAGTGTATGGTAAAATCGGCAAAAAAATTTGGTTACAATATACAAATGGACCAATGGGAAAATATGTGGAAAAAAGGATTGAAATTTACATTATGTTATAATCTTAAAGAAAATTTCTATAAAATGATGTACCGTTGGTACATGACTCCAGAAAAGTTGTCAAAAATGTATAGTAATGTTCCTAATGTTTGTTGGAAATGTAAACAACAAGAAGGATCATTTTATCATATGTGGTGGTTGTGTAAACAGGCAAAATCATTCTGGGCACAGATAGGTAGGATGATGCAAAAAATTCTAAAGATAAATATTCAGTCAAAGCCAGAATTTTTTTTATTGGGTTTTATGGATAAACAAATAGAAAAGAAATATGGAAGAATAATATTATATATGATTACAGCAGCAAGATTATTATATGCACAAAAGTGGAAAATGGAATCAACACCAACAATGGAAGAATGGTTATTGAAATTAATGGACTTAGTAGAGATGGATAAATTGACATGCTTAATTAGAGAAAAATCGACAGATATATTTCTTAAGGAATGGAAGCCTCTCTTAGACTTTTTGTTGAAAGATAAAAATGAAATGATGATAATGGGATTTGACAATTAATTAAGATAGCCTATGGAGAAAAGTGATTTTGTATGTATTAAGGGACAGGTTTGATATATATTATATATTTATAGCTGATCTGCGACAAATCGGAAATCAAGAGTTTTTATTGTATTATTATGTTTTTGTTGTTTGATTTTGTTTTGTTTGTCTTCTGAAAATTTGAATAAAAATTATTAAAAAACAAACAAAAAACAAACGTCTATACTGCAAGTTTAGTTAAGGGCAAAGAGAAAAGAAATGCTAAAGGTTATGTTTGTTAACTCCTCTTTGAGAGTCCCTCCTTCTAGTTTTGTTCCTGGTCTTTAGATGTTCCTTCCTGATGGACCATCAAGGGAAAACTTTTTAACTGGCTGCTATATAAATGATGAACTAAGCAACTGGAAACTAATTGTGGAAAGCAATTTGGATTTTTTTTTACTGGTTGCTGGGTTGGTTTTTCTGTCCAGGAGCCCTGAAAAGGTATCATGCTAAGCTGCACATATTGGGAAAATGAGAAATTAGGCCTGAGTTACAGCCTAGGTGTCCAGCCAGCCAGATAACTGTAGTGTATATAGCAATATTTCTATTCCTCTAGGGCTGTTTTCTTCCTTTTCCATCAAGCAATCAAGAAAAAGAAAAAAAATAGCCACTATGATTGTGAGTATAGTGAGTGTTTTAAAAGAGTCAAGGGTAGCCATTTTTCAGATCACTTTAAGTTATCTCTCTTAGTTCAACCTCTAGCAATAAACCCCCAGTCCTGCTCTACTGCAGTTGCCAAGTCTCTGGTTTTCACCTGGAGAATCCAGATTTCTCTGGGTGAGTCACCTTAATCTCTGGACTCTCACCTTTCATTTTTTTTAAAAAAAATAAGTTTCCATGTGGTCTGGTTCATGAAATATATACCAAAATGTCGGCCACCCCCCGCAACTTCTGTTAAATGAGCTTGTAGCTGGCTGCTATAACCCCCCCCTTTCAGCTTTGCAGCCAATAAGTGAAGTCAGGGCTGTGATTGAAAAGGCATTTGTTGACCTCTAGGCAGTAGCTAGACCCCATTGCAAGGCCAGAAAACTGTTGTTTTTTCCTGTTTATCTGAAAATCTCATAAATTGAGTAAGTATATAGCTTTCAACAGTACCAAAAGTCTTTTTCTCTCTTGTGTGCAGGAGTCAAACAACTTTAAATTTTCCTGGGCTGTTGATGATGGCAGTGTTTTGAAAACTTTCCCAATATGAAGCTTTAATCTAATACTCACTTTTCAGGGAGTAAAGCTGCAGTGCTAATCCCACAGACCCAGAATAAACCAAATTGAATTCAATAGGACTTACTTTTGAGTTGACATGATTAGGATTGTGCTGTAAATTAATGGGACTTTTGAGTGAACATAGCAAAGGATTGTGTTTGTATTGTAAATTTTTCTCTCTTTCTCCAATCCTATTTTTTAAAGCAAGTAAGCAGGGCTTCCATAGGTATCACTGCTTTTATTATGTAGGAAACTAATATTGACTTTTAAAAAAATATTCTGCAATGACCAACTGGTTTTGACAATAAACTATTATATGGGGTATATGTATTTTTATATCTCCAGTGTGTGTGTTTATGGAGTCTTCCCAACAACCCTGTGAGGTAGGGTTGGTGATTGGAAACCAAGGCAGCTCACAACAAGAAATAAATCCCTTTAAAATCCAGTAACCATAAAAATAAGTATAAACAGTTGCAAAACAGCTGAAGGTGGCATGATTCTGAATTTTGGGTTGGGTGATTGAAGTTTCTTATCACTTGAGGTTGCAGTTCTGTGCACACTTCCCTGTTTGAGTAAGCGCCATGGAATACATTGGGGCTTGCTTCTGAGTAAACAAACAGGATTGCACTATAAATATCTTCACAGGTTGTGTAAATAATAAACATCTTTTACAGTCATATAAATATTCATATTATGTTCTGATAAGTCTCTGATTTCACACTATAGTTGTAATTATTATTTCCTCCACATTTTAAGTGTGCCCTTCTTCCTTGGGGTGGTCATGGTTCCCTTTTGTTGTTTTCCTCCTGAGGGGCAGATTAGGCTGAGTAAACTTTATAGCTCATTTCCTTTTTTAAAAAATAATTAAAATGATTAATTTACATGCAGGCAAAGTTTATTAAGTAGATCCACACAATACTTTTAAAGCACATCCAACTCACATTTAAAGCCCATGACTTCCCCTAAAGAATCCTGGGAAGTGTAGTTTTCCCCTCACAGTTATCGTTCCCACCACCCTTAACAAACTACAGTTCCTATGATTCTGTGGTGTGAGTCATGTGCTTCAAATTCATTCTTTAAATGGAGGTTGTCATTGTCTGTCATGTCACAAATTAAAAAGAAGGTAATTTCTCCAAAAAATCGGGGGGGGGAAGCACAGCTCTAGGGAGGTTGTGTCTCCATTCCTCCCCCCCCCCGTCTACAGGCTTGGGTGTGCATAGGATTGTAGCTGTCCATTCAATAAAATTCTGTGCTGTCTCTTGGAGCTCTAAGGGAACTGTCATTTCACCAGTCCTAAAGCTTAGATTGGGAGCTTATAAAGGAGCTGGAGACTCCAACCTTTCCTGGGTCTCAGCCAGGCCCTGATCCAGGTAGATGCTTACCTACCCCTCCACCTCCTCTCATGTTGCCTTATGCATAATTAGCTGGGCATTTCAATGGTGGCCCTGAATATCCTGCCTGACTTGCTATCCCCTCTGCTCCTATGGCCCTGGGAATAATGGGTTGAAGGGTCCAAAAGCTAGTCAGGAACCCAGGCTACTGGTGTGGAGACCTCTACTCCTGGGTGAGGATGTATGGACCCAATGCTTCATCAGGTCTCTGGCAGTACAGAGATCTGCAAAGAGACCCCAGGTCCCAAGTCTATACAGGGCCAAATCCTGACCTCTGTCATATATGTTCTTTGGAGTGAGGTAAGTTATAAGAAAGCTTTTGGTCTTTGGAACAAATAAACACAAATAATTCCACTGCTGTACTTCATACCTGCTTAAAGATATGCGAGACCCTTCTAGGAAATATCAGAACTTCTGTTATTTTTTGCTTCTCTTGAAATTCCTGGATGGTATGATGCAAATGACCATAATGCTCAACAGAACCTTGCAATTTACTCAAGATGGAAGTTAACTTGTATGCCAGGCACTGGGTTGGAGAGGGAAGCTACAAGGGAAACAGGAAGCACCCATTCCTGGAAAAAGTCTGGTGTGTGTATACCAAGGAGTAGGAGAGAAGGATAGTGCCTCTGGATCTGTGTCCTTACATGCCCCAAACCTGATATTACATATGATATCAGTTGTCTTACAGATGGGCACAATTTGAGGAAACCAGCCTCATGGGCCATGTTGGGACCCATGTTGAATCTAATTAGGCCCGCAGGATGAAGGTTCCCCACCCCTGCCCTAGATTTCTTCCTTGAGAAGGGATTTCCCAACCAATCTTCTAGTTTTGCTTTAGGGGAAATCTAGGATTGAGTAACTCCTGCCAAACAAAGCAAAAGGGAAAGATCTCATTGCACCATTTTCTTTTCGCTAAAAATGTAGATTAAAAAAACAGCCAGTGTCCTTGCAAACACTTGTCACAGTAGTTTGTGCCTCACAACAAATCTAGGGACTACTTGAACTTAAAAGACAGCAGTACTGTTAACTTGTTAGTCTTCCATTCAACCTTCAATTTTCTGGCAACCGGTTAGCTTAAAAAAAACAAAACAGGTCAAACAGGAACTTCCTAGTAGTTCCCAGCTGTAAGCTTCAAGTACCAGGCTTTTTGTGTTTGTTTGCTTTGTTCCAGCTGGCTTGTTTTCATTTGGCAGTCCATCAATGCCACATTTCCGTTCAGTAGATGACCTCTTTATAGGTTTCCTTTCTAGAAAATAACTGGAATCTAACTTGTATTGGGGTGCTCTCATCAATCTTGTATTGGGGCTGCCTCAGTGTTTTCTCTGCCATAGTACTTTTTAAACCTTCAAATAAACTTTTGAGAATGTTCAGTTCGCTCACACAGTGTGGTGACTTGCCTTTGCGAAGCAGCTAACACAGATCAAAAACCACAGGCCTTTCAGATTTCCTGAAATACATTGGCTTAGATCTTAAGTTGATCCTCTGTTCACGGAACAAGGGGCATTTCCCATATATGCTGACCCAAACCTTAAGATCCTCTTTGGAGATCTTGCTTTAGGTGTCCCCACCCAGGGAAGTGAGGGATGTGTCCAGTGGCAGCCAGTGGGGCAGCATGGGTGGGGCTGTGTTGCTCTCCTGGCTTCCCAATACCACACAAGGTGTAGCAAACTCGACATGGTGTGGCAGTAGCAGGGTCAGATTGGGTCCATTGGACTGCGCCAATCTACCTGTCCCTTGCCCCTCCACCTCTCAGTAAGCAGCAGCAACCTGAGCAGCCAAGAGGGTAATGCAGCTGCAATTGCAGCTCACCACCTGCTGCTACTGGGTGCAATTACTAAGGATAAGATGTTTTTGACAGTGGCACCTAGCTTCCCTAGAAAGATTCCCTGGCACCTTCTTTATGATCTCTTCAGCACCAGGTGAAGACCTTTTCATTCACTCTTTTAAACTGTGTTTTAAATACAGGTTGTCAACAATTTTATGCTGCCTCTATGCAAGGAAGCTTTTTGCTATCTTTTATGGTTTATTGTTTAATTATTTTAAAAAATGTTTAAAAAATACGTTGTATATTGTGCTTTTAATATTTTGCAATAACTCACCCAAGGAATGTTTATTGATTGTTGGCTGTATAAACCTAAGTAAATAAATAATTTCCACCAACTCTATTCCCAATGGTCCCCCAACCCCCAAAAGCAGATTTGTGAGGCACAGGGAGCTGCAGAGAGAAGGGGGAGGACCCATGATCTCTGCCCTATTCATGGAAGTTAGGAGCCAAGCTATTTTTAATGGAGATATCTCACATGTTTTGCTACAAGCAGTTGGTAGGCAACCAAGTTCACAAGGGGAAATGTCACACAGGTCACAGAATCCCAAATCCTTGAATTCAGTCTGAATAAGTACAATCCCCACTCTACCACTGCATTCTGTATAATGGGCAGAATTATCTCAAGGAATCACTCAGGTAAAGTGACGGGTTAATTTCTTCAGTAGGTGAGTTAAGCACAAGTTTATATCTCTCCCAATGAAGCCAATTGACCTGAACTGGATGGTGCCCTCAGTTTTCAGTCTATAATGTGTGCACTGAGTGAATCAATGATTGCCACCAATTAATTGATTAATGTGTCAAGCAGAGATTTGAAAAAGCGGGGAGGAGAGGTCTCATTTTCCTGAAGGCGAAACATTGCACTGAGCACACAAAATCATTCTGTATGAAATGTGAACTAATCTCATTCATTTGACTGCAGGGGCTTGGAACAAGAACACAGCAGGATTTCCATCTTTTGCAGTGGATTCCAGATAGCTTATTTCTTTGTGTGGCAGCTGGTGAAATGTATTCCTGTATTGGGCTCTTCCAAAGTGACTGTCCTACAATCCCGATAGCAATGATCCAGTGAGAGATCTAAAGACGCTGCAACCCTCTACCCACTTTCCTGGGAGTAAGTAACATTGAACTCACTGGGCTTACTTCTGAGGAGGCATGCATAAGATTGTGCTGTAAATTGTACCATGCCATTTTCTCTCTCCATTTAAAAAAAAAGTCAATTTTCAATTTTTCAGATCTTTGCTTGTTAGGCAACTCAAGTGTGGTGAGTTGGTTTTACCTCCTTTGCAAAATTTAGGGTCCCATCAGAAAAGATACAGAAAGTTATGAGCAAAATAGCTAAGTAAAATATTAGGTTACAAAAACTCATTCAAATGCAAATGATATTGTTGTGAATTCTGCAAAGCTGGTCTATTTGTGGTACATTTGGTTTATGATCATTGCTTGCATATCTGGGAGAGGGCTTACTTACTTATTTTATTTTCCATTACATCTATATGTTCCTAAACCGGCCTTCATGCTTTCTAATCTTTTCATTGTTTAGTGCCAATTTGCAATACACAGGGAATAGTCCTGGAGAATCTAAAAGCATTAACTCAAAGGTTTGTTAAGCAACAACTCTGGTAGTCCCAAGTTGTAAAGACTTTATCACATTAATAAGTTGTTCTAGGGTAAGAATCTCTTAAGTGGCTTAGCTGCAACCCTAAACACACTTGGATGTAGGGATGAACAAATCTATGGATTTAAGTTTCACTTTCTCATTTTTCCTACCTTAAGTTCAGGTCACCAAACATCCATAACAACTTGCATTTTTTTAAAAAACAAAAGTCCTCATGAAACTTCATCAGCATTATGATGCACAGTCCTCCAAATATATACATTTTTATAAGCAAGTTTGCATAAAAACACATTTTTGAAAGCAATTACCCTAATATATTTTGAATGTTAATGCATAACTTCGCTTAATACATGCATTTTTGTACACATTTTTTGTTGGAGAACTGCACCCTTTTTTTAGTGAAGGATAGTTGTGCTCTTGATTCTCATATTGTTTTGGGAAGTGCATATGAGGTTACTTTACATTTAAATGGGATCCGAACAGAATTTCTTCCTCCATTCCATCTTGAGAGTAAACTCAACTGAAATCAGTGGGACTTGCTTCTGAGTATATGAATAGTTTTGTGAAGCTTCGAGTGCTCAGCTAACTCCCATTTTGGTTCAAGTGGAATCAAGGGGGTGCAAGGCCCTGGAGCAGTCTGGACTACAATTCCCACCCCACCCCCTGTTGTCTGACTTGTTATGCATTCCTGAGGTACTGTGAAAAGGACAGCACAAGGCCATCCTATGAGCAACAAATAAATGTTATCTTCATACTTGGCAGACTTCCCTCAAGCCCAGCAGAACAATCCCATTATTCAAAGAAAGCATTAGAAGAAAGCACTGAGTTTTCTCAGTGTCAGCTAGAAACACGCATGCACACATGCATGCATGCATGCATGCACACACACACACACACACACAAAATCACCTCATACCCAGATCCCTCTTTTTTCATTGGAGTTGGAAGAGAAAAGGTGTCTTTAAAAAGCAGGGCTTGAAGTCTAAGAGGGGGGAGATGGTGATCTGAGCTCCAACACATGTAACTACGCTCTCAAGGAACAACACAGGACTGTGGGCCACAACCAGGAAGTGAGTCTGTGTCTCATTGCAAGCCTTGAGGCAAACAGATTTCTTCCTGCTTTTTGGCCAGAGCTCCTTCACATCACTTCAGCTGTATTCCATTGCGCACTCCTGGGCCTAGGATAGGTAATTTCTCCTACCTGTCACTCCTTATAGCAATAGGGTCCTTTGATCTCTTTAGTTTAAAGTTATGAATGGGTTAGGATATTAATAATTAATGCTGCCACGCACCCAGTAATTTTGTAATGCTATTCTTCTCTTTTCTCTCAATAAAATAAAGCTTTGCTTTAGTCTGGTTTGGACCTGCATTTCTTGGGTTATACACGGACCATTTAGGCACATTTCAGGGCAAAGCACTTGTTTTATCCCTAGCAAAAGAACCCCATCCTCTCAAGGAGGTGTGTTTCATGGGACACATGGGTGGCAGGTTCACACACTCAGGTTCCCAAGGACATGTGTCATAACAGATTGGTGGAGAATGAGGGCAGCAAGGGTTGCAGGAAATAAAGCAACGTGTCAACAGTTTCACAATCCAGGGAAACAGGTAGCTGAGTTGTTGTTGTTGTTGTTATTAATTTAATTTGTATCCTGCCCTTCCTCCCAGCAGGAGCCCAGGGCGGCTGGTTCTGAATGTTTAGTTTAGTCTGGAATGTGTGTAATTTCCTTTTCCTTTGTTACTATGTTTTGCTGTCTCTTGGTTTAAAATAAGTGGGGAAATGCCACACATGTAACAATCATTTCATGAAAAGAAACAGAATTTATTTATTTTATTTTATTTTATTCGATTTATTAATCGCCCATCTGGCTGGATTTACCAGCCACTCTGAGCGATGTACATAACAAAACATATAAAACAACAGAATATCAGAAAGCAAACAATAAAAACTGTAACAATAAATGATAACTAAACAACAAGGTAGAGGCAACTCAGTTTCAATAATAGGCTTCTCGCCTGTATGGTCCGAGGTGTAACTAGAGATAGGAGTTCCTGATGTAAGTCTTCCCATCCTGGCATAAAACCAGTGTGGGAGATAGTCCATTTATAAGATCAAAAACCGGCATCTCCCCCACCCCAGCATCCAGCTATTCCAGCGAGGAGAGGGGTGGAAAAACCAGCCTCTCAAAAACAAAACTAACAGAGCAGTTCTTCTTAGAGAAGCCTCGGCGAAGGGGCCAGAGTGTAAATGCCGCCGATATCAGGCAAGTGGATGAAGGTTGTATCGAAGGGCGGTAGCCGCTGCAGGGGCACTACCTGTATAATTCCAAAGTGTGTTTATGGCTTTTGTCAATGGAAGTCCATGACTCTGGGGTCGGAGGGTCAGGAGGGGTTATTTGTTGGTTAATATCTTGTAATTCACAGTAACCACAGATATATTATTTCAAACTCAGCTCACTGATGTGGATGGCCAATGGTGGAATAATAACAAATATGTTTTGCAAGAGGATCCCTTGCCACACTGTGCTTTTGCTGGCAGCTGCTATTGCTTTCCATTCCAGCAACTGGAGCGCCCCAAAAGGTCTTCCTTGGGTCCTTTGAGTTCGCTCGAGAGCCGGAAGTGTATGCATGCCTCTCCTTCTTGCTCAATACGGTGATCCTTCCCTCTTGAAGGAGGAGAAGCATCCCAGCGGACTCTGAAGGGAAAGATTGAGGCTTTGAGGGGAAAGAAGATAGAGGTGGCAGCAGCAGCAGCAGCAAAAAGAGAAATGCAACTAATTATAGCGCTCCAAAACGGCTTCCTTGTGCCTTTTGCAACTGCTCCTCTCTCGGTAGCACAACAGAGAGCCAGAAGTGTATGTGTGCCTCTCCTCCTCATTTGCAGTCATTTGCAAGATTACAGTATATTAATCCACTTCTCTTTCTCGGTCATTGGATTAGTAATTCTCAAATTGTGTACTTCTGAGACTGTAAAGAAAAAACTCACAGCAGCTGAGGAGAGTCTCCACAAGAGCCACAGCCCAGAAGGGTCCCCATCTGTTATCTCCCCCCACCTTTCTTAAGGCCTTTGCAATGAGGCAAGGTTGCAGGGATGGAGGGCAAAACTAGATTGAGTTGCTTAAGAGTTGCAGCTAACTTGTCACTCAGCTGACGGTAAGGCTTCCAATAACAGAATGAAGAGGAAAGCAATTTTCAGCTATTCCTCCTCTTTCCTGCACTCTTGCACACACACACATGCACACACAAACACTTCTGCTCAAGAGGGTCCCTCAATTCTCTGGAACAAATTTAGGAGGCCGTAGAGGGCTATAGAGCTGTTTCAGGGGGAACAGATGAAAATTATTTGCTCCCCATACAGCTGATGGAAGCCTTACAGTCACTGTTGGATACAACTCTTCAGTGTGCCACTGAACACTCAGAAAAACTCCTTGAGGTTTTACTGATGTACAAATGGAACACTTAGACCATTTCAATATATGTTAGGCCAGACTAGTGGTGTGAGCCGCCTTCTTAAGTCTGCAAAACAAGTTACTCCATGTGGTGGAATGGGGTCTGCACACTGGTGAGGGCAATTCCAAACAAACTGAATTTGCAAGTTACTAGATCTCAACAAAGAGAAATCTCCCTTGTCTTTGTCCTCTTCTCTCACTGCTGTCAAAAGACATATGTCTCAAACACATATTTTTTAAAAACTGAAGGTAGAACCAGCTGAGGCTTGTTTAGATACATCATTCCACATTCTCAAAAGATTAATCAGTAGCAGTAGTAATACAGGATATTCACATGGCAATTTTATTTATTATTATTGAGGACATTTCCAATTTGCCTTTTAGGGGATAGATGTCCCACTGTAGCTCAAAATAAATGTTTTACTAAATCACATAAGATGAAGTTCTTCATATAATCTTTACAATGACCCTGCCAGGAAGGTCAGTATTATTCTCCCCATATCATAGATGTGGGGCTGCGGCTAAGAGAGAATAGCTTGCCTTACAGTGAGTTCCTCAGAGAGACAAGATTCAAATCAGAGTCTCTCTCATTTGTAGCTCAGTCTCTTAGCCTTGATGGTACCGCAGCTCTACAGTGCCATTCATAATAGATTTTCTACTTGTGATGGGCTGAGTTCCTGAACTATGAATGATGCATTAATAATTAGGAATGGGTAGCATCTCTAGGAATAAGAGATCAGGAAGAATTTTCTGAAGAGAAAACAAGTATTTTTGGCAAAAGGTCCAGGTCTTGGCGGTTTGGATCTGCCTCCCCCACTGTAGAATTCAAAGTCCTCTTAGAATCAGTTATTTGGAATTGTCATTTCAAGTTTGAAACTCAAGGTGAAACTTGCAGATGATAAATCTCTTCCAAATGGGCTTATATCAGAAGCAATGGCAGGCCCTTAACTGTGGAGCAGTGAATGGCACTGTCTGGATAAAAGATTATGCTGGCAGGTCATCAGGTTAAAGAACAATGTTAAGTATTGCAGAGGTTGTAATGATGTTGTGTTGCCACTTGCCAGTCGACAGTATTTTATGAAGAAAAGAAAAGTAACTTCTGGTCTGGCAATAATTTTCCTGATTCCATTGGGTGAATGATTGTATGTTCAGTCTGCATGTTTCTGACTTTATAATTCCCCTTTTTCCCCCCATTCCCTTTTATATTATTTGTCTGAGATCTTAACATTGGAATATTCAATAAATGATCCATTTATTTTCTGTTGAATTGGTCTTCACATCTATCCCATTACATTATTGTAAGTCTTACTAAACCACTCATTAATTCTGTAAGAGGATCTGACATCCAGGGAAGAACTTATAGTTGAAAAGTGTGTGTGTGTGTGTGTGTGTGTGTGTGTGGGTGTGTGTGTGTGTAAAACATGAGTCTTACCAGCAGCTACTGCTGCTTTCTCCACTTATAAAAAATGTGTATGCCAGGGAAATATTATGAGCCCACACAGCCTTGTTTAGTTTTTCTATGACTGGAAAGGGATGTACAAGATGAGCTGCAGGGAGCCTTCCACTTATGCATCTTTTACAATGGCTGGTGTGACCAGAAATTGGGATTTTGGTGCCACCAATCTGCCCTTAATGCAATAAAATCTTTGCATTGATCATTTTCTCCTCATGCCCAGTCAAAGCAAAGCCTTTGTTTTTGTTATATGCCTTCAAGTAGATTATGACTAATGGCAACCCTCAGTGACCTCCAAGAGCATCTGTTATAAACCACCCTGTTCAGATCTTGTAAGTTCAGGTCTGTGGCTTCCTTTATGGAATCAATCCATCTCTTCTTTGGCTTTCCTCTTTTTCTACTTCTTTCTGTTTTTCCCATCTTTATTGTGAATCATGTCTTCTTCTTATGGGTCCAAAGTATGATAACCTCAGTTTCATCATTTTAGCTTCCAATGATAGTTCTGGTTTAATTTGTTCTAACACCCAATTATTTGTCTTTTTTGCAGTCTATGGTATCTGCAAAGCTCTCTTCCAACAACACATTTCAAATGAGTTGATTTTTCTCTTATCTGCTTTTTTCACTGTCCAACTTCCACACCCATACATAGAGATCGGGAATACCATGGTCTGAATGATCCTGACTTTAGTGTTCATTGATACATCTTTGCATTTGACAGTCTTTTCTAGTTCTCTCATAGCTTCCTTTCCCAGTCCTAGCTTGCTTCTAATTTCTTGACTATTGTTTCCATTTTGGTTAATGACTGTGCCAAGGTATTAGTAATCCTTGACAAGTCAATGTTCTCGTCAAAGTTAAAGTTACATAAATCTGTTGTCATTACTTTAGTCTTCTTGACGTTCAACTGTAGTCCTGCTTTTGTTCTTTCCTCTTTAACTTTCATCAGTATTCATTTCAAATCATTACTGGTTTCTGCTAATAATATGGTATTGTCTGCATATCTCAAGTTATTGAAATTTCTCCCTCCAATTTTCATCCCTCCTTCATCTTGGTCCAATCCCGCTTTCCGCATGATATGTTCTGTGTATAGATTAAACAAATAGAGTGATAAAATACACCCCTGTCTCACACACTTTCTGATTGGGAGCCAATCAGTTTCTCTATATTCTGTCCTTACAGTAGCTTCTTGTCCAGAGTACAGGTTGCGCATCAGGACAATCAGGTGTTCTTCATACTTACTTCCCATCTTCTTTGTTGCTGATCTACAATAGAGAAATTGCCCTGTTCAAATCTTACCTCTGCCAAAAACTAAGTCACCTTTTCCCCAACCTAGTGCTCCCCAGATGTTTTAGACTACAACACCCATCATCCCTGACCATTGTCCATGCTGTCTGGAGCTGATTAAAGTCCAAAACATCTGTAGGGCACCAGGTTAGGGAAAGCTGCACCATGGGGCCTTAGACAAGCTGCTCCCTCACCCAGCATCTGCAATACAGACATAATAATTCTGGCCTGCCTTAAAAGGTTATTGTAAAGATGACAAGATAATGAACTGGGATCCTCAGTTCCTGCCCCTGGGTGCCTCTTCTGGATCGGAATTCCTTGAATGAAGAGAAGAAGCCTTACTGTTTAGAGAAGAGCAACCAAGGACCCAAGCCAATGTATTTTTGCCTTGAACACTCAAAATCGCCATATAAATGTTTGGTATTACATCCTTCCCTACATTGTCTAAAGTTAGGCTGTAAATTCCTTGGGGCATGGCCTATGCTTTTTTTGTGTATGTATGAAACTGGTCATTTACAGTTGTTGCTGCTCCTGGGGGACTACTTTTCCCTTTATCTGATACTGGGGAAGAGATATGGGTTAGTTCACATATGCATGCGTATCACTTGATTTCTTATCCATTGATTACACTACAATACCTCAGTTTGTGTTGCTGTTTAATGAGAATACTCTTTCACCTAAACCTTTAAATTTTCCAAATGTTAGATCAGGTTTAGCAAAGTGTTCTTAAACTTCTTTTTCATCATTGGAGCACCTTAATAGTCTCCATCTGGGAAGATAAATTAAATTATATAATGCATTTTTGTATGCTGTTTTCATTAAGATATTCATTTTTACGCATACTTTCACTAATATATACATTTTTGTAAACTGTGGTTGGTTGAAAAATTGCATTGCAAAAATTTGGATAAGTGCAAATTTTGAAAGGTGTGCTACAGCTGATCTTTTCTGGCGCGATCAGACTCTCGCTCGAGCTGATTGCGTCGAGGAGGAGAAGATCTGATCTTCTCCTCCTCTGGTGCGATCAGCGGGTTAGGTTCCAGACCCCCATACACTACAGGTGATCCACTTTTTGGCGGTTTTCACTTTTCAGTGGGGGTCTGGAACCTAACCTGCCGTATGAGTGGGGCCCTATTGTATTTGATTTATGGTCATGGTTCTTGATCCAGCAACTGATATGCTTGCTAAAATCTGCATTTGTGTACATCTCCTTCACTAGATGTCCATGATCCTGCTTTGTTGTTGTTATATGCCTTCAAGTCGATTATGACTTATGGCGACCCTATGAATCAGCAAACTCCAATAGCATCTGTTATAAACACTCTGTTCAGTTGTAAGTTCAGGTCGGCTAGCTGGAGTTAATATGCAACTCCTACAAACACTTATTTCTGCTCTTTTAATGATGGTCTTTAATCTTTCAACCCATTCCTTATTGTAATAGCCTTACTTATTTGCCCATAACAGTTGGGGGGGGCGAGGGAAGGAAAGGTTTCAAAGCAGGTTGGTGCAGTTTTAGTGACATGACCTCCCCTAATGTCTATGGCAACCACACAGCTAAATCCCAGCTTATGGCTTTGAAATTATGCTCCCTAGTGCTGTTATGAGCCTGATTATATATGAAATGCCAGAAGGGGAAAATAAACTGTAAAATAGTTATAGTGTGAAGAAGAAGGATCTGAGTTTTTAATAACTATCAGAGCAGTTGATCTGGCACATGTCACTACTCAGACAAAAGGTTTTCTGGAGTAGTAACTACCCATTTCCCATGTGATATTACAAAATCCCCATAGGTGTGATGGAAGGTATGTGTGGAGGGAGGATCTCTCTGTTAGTGGACATCCTGAACTGGTGTTTGACAAGCTGAAACTTGATCCACAAAAAACAAGTGTTTTTGTTCACCAGGAAAAGTGAGCTGGAATTAGGTGTGTAGCATATTTTGAATGTGGCTTCAACAGCCTTGAAGATTTGGATTATTATTTATTATTATTATTTATTAGACTTTTATACCGCCCGACTAGCAATAGCTCTCTGGGCGGTGAACACATCTGCTGTATCTGCCCTTGCTCCTGCATATTCAAATTGAAGTTGCAGCTAGGAACATTTGGTGAATTGTGACTGTAGTGATAATTATGGAAGATATATTGTGACTTGAGAGATAGGTGGAATCCAGCCATTTATCCATTTAATGCTGTGTTTGGAGCCTATATGAAGGCCTGAAACTGCTTAATAACATGCTGTTATATGTAAGCATATTATTTCATTGTAATAAGTAGAAGCCTTAAGTCTGTCCTGTCAAGCTGAGGACTTGTAAGGGGTTAAGTCTGTGAGGAATAAGCAAGGTCACAGAGACTGTCAAAAGTAGGGGTGCTACTGGGCAGTGCCAGACATCCAGCAGATGAAGGTATCCATATATGGGATGAGGCCGTATATGGGACAATGGTTTCTCTCTGCTGTAGCTAACAGGATGTAAACAAGGGATAACTCATTCTGACTGATAGGAGACAGGCATTGGTAGGACTGATGAAGTGTAGGTGGGGCATGATTAATGCGCCAATCAGCTACCATTGGCAGGCATTGATCATGAGCTTGGGAGCCTGCTTTCTCTTGATAGGCTGGGCTAGCACCTGGGAAGTGAAGACAGCCTATGAGCTTGCAACTAAGGGGAAGGACTTAGCTGTGCGACATAGCCCATTACTATATAAGTGATAGTAGCCCCATGCTTTAATGTGACTCCACACATGTACCTTTAGACCAGTGATTCTCAAACGGTGAGCCCAGGCACACTGGTGCACCCTAGTGCGCCAGAACATTTTTATATGTTTTACAGTGCGCCACGAACCAAAAAAGTTTGAGAACCACTGCTTTAGACAGAGGACAGGAGGGGAGAGTGTGTGATTAATGACTCAACTGCTGCTTATAAGATCTAGAGCAGCCTTTCACAACCTTTGGGTCCCCAGATATTGCTGGACTAAAATCCCCAACATTCCTGATAATGACATGCTGGCTGGGGCTAAAGGGAGTTGTAGTACAGTAACATCTGGGGACCCAAAGGCTGGGGAAGACATCTAGAGGAAGGGGTCTCACAGTAGCTGAATAGTGACATATTCTGCTCTGTTTGTGCTGTTTCTTATGTTAGTCCTTATCTCATGAATAAACCCTGTTAACTAGCATAGCTGGTGTTAAATATAATTGACTACTCAATATATGTCAATATAATTATAATTATATAATTATAATTATATAATTATATAATTATAATTATATAATTATATAATTATACAATTATATAATTATATAATTATAATAATAATTATATAATTAATATAATTATGTCAATATAATTGACATTCACATATGGATGATAATGACAAATAAGTTTCATGGGTGTCTGGAATTAGAGCTGAATATTACACTCCAGCTTAATATCACCTGTCCTCCAGTGACAACACAGCCTGTACTTGTTTACTCAATAGTATGTCCCACTGTGCTCAGCTTGGCTTATTCATTGGTAAGTGTGCATAGGATTGCAGCCTAACTGAGCAATCCTAACCCCCCAGTGTTGATGGCTGGGGGGACAGAATAGAGCACAATCATCCATCCCTCTGTCTCTGTGTGTGGATCTGTTCCTGGTAGTGATAGCCAGTGGAAAGCCCCCCAAATGGGGCATTGGGGAGGAGTGCAGGAAAGCCCTGTGGATCCGCAGAGGGCCCAATCTTTGGTCCTTTCAATTTAGACAGACTGGAACTGGCATGGGTACAATACGAAAGAAAACTGCTCCACCCACCTTCCGCCTTATTTGGCAGGAGCCCTCAGAACTTCAACTGCAACGGGTGATCCACTGCTCCATGCTTCTCCAGCCCCTCTTTAGGATTTCTCTGCCCAACATAATCTCCACCTACAAGGGCTAGACAATATTGTTCTCTCTCTATGCATAAAGGACTGTAAGGCTAAGAAATAAGACTGGACAAGGTGCTCTCAAATACTCATGCAATCCCACAAAGAGTTGCTGTCTTCTAGACATCAGTGGTCGGGTACAAAAGGCCATCTTCAGATTACAGTAGGTGGGAGCAAGATTTCCAGTAAGCTTGAAGGGCCTGTATCTGGACACATTTGAAATAAAAATTCTCCCCAAAAGCAGCTTAAATGTAAGAGTATTTCTTGTGACCTTTTTATACTTCCCAATAGCTATAACAATATTATCAATGACAATCAAATAGGCATCTCCTTTTTTAAGCAAATGTATGTTTTGTATACCTTCATAAAATTTGACTAATTTCAGAATATTGAATGTTTAAGACTGAGGGTTGCACTGTTAAACACATAACCCCATTTAACTCTGTGTTGGTTTATGGCCTTTTGCTTGCAAATTAAATTGTGAGCCAAAACTATTGTACAATCCATTGTTAATAGTACAATGTGTACTTTCTTTTATTTTCTCCATTTGGTACTCTAAATTGTTAGAATGAGCCCAGTCATGCTACTGTTCTGCAAGTAATTTATTTTTAATAATGAAAGAAATGCTCTCTTTAGTCTTCCTGATGCAGATTTCTGAAGTCAGGAAGGAAAGGTAATTTGAGCACATCTGCACCATCAAACATAATTGCTTCACAGCACACTTGAATGCTGATTCAGTGTATCACCCTGTCATCTGGTTCTGATGAAATAGGAATAGCACTTTCTGACTGCAAGGAAAACATGTTGTAAAGGCAGAAACCATAGAGTGACAGTCAGATGAAACCCATCTCTTTATTTCAACAGTTATTCTGACTCTCTGCATGCTGTTATTGCATGTTCAGGACACTTATCTGCAAAAGTAGGCATACTATTTTAGCAACGTATATCAGAATCGTTTTGCAGCATGCTCATATTATCCACAAATATGTAGTGAATTCTGCTTCATTCTTTTTACCATTTTTTCCTTTTAATTTTTCATGTTTTATTTCGATTGACATTTACTTATTTATTGTAAGCCACTAATAAATAACTAAAATTTCTAAATAAATAATTGAAATGTCTGTGTTCATAATTGGAAAATCACATTATTTGGGGTATTCCTAGATCTGTTTAAAATTCAGTGGTGCAGGTAATCAGTGCCTGGAACCAGGAAAAGGTGGTGCAAGTATTCAAGAGGCAGCTGGAAAGCCACCTGTTGGGTATGCTTTAAGTTGGATTCCTGCACTGAGCAGGGGGTTGGACTTAATGGACCCCTTTCAATTCTACTATTCTATGATTCCAAGTAAAGTGATCTGAAGCACATGGCCTTTAATGTACTCATAGCCTCCAATTTGAAGCCCCCCCAATAATGTCCCATAATAATTCAATTTACAATTTCTGAGAAATATATCACAGTTAATTTGGAAAAGCCCAGCACACCACTTAACCCAAGTAATCATCTAGTTGCAACTCCAGTACTTCGCACTAGGCCTTATCTTCTGGTAACTATTTCTTGTAAACGCTTGTATCTAGCCTTATTGGCTGGTCTTAAGTATGTGCACACCTTCACTCCATCTTGGGCATTAGGCTAATAGTTCTAAGAAGCTTGGCTAAGGAATTTCTCTGGATTTTTTTTTGAGGGGGTTGTTGGTGGGAGTCCAAATAACCTGATTTTGCTTCCTGAGAAGTGGTTTTGTATTTGTGAGACTGGAGACTGTAGTAGAAGGAACTGCTGAAGTGGTTAAACTAGTCTCTTAAATTCATTGGCCCTGGCTAAGCCCATTAAGCATCATTTACATGTCTAAAGAGTTGTAGATGTTGTTGTTATGTGCCTTCAAGTCGATTACAACTAATGGCAACCCTATGAATCAGTGACCTCCAATAGCATCTGTCATGAACCACCCTGCTCAGATCTTGTAAGTTCAGGTCTGTGGCTTCCTTTATGGAATCAACCCATCTCTTGTTTGGTCTTCCTCTTTTTCTACTCCCTTCTGTTTTCCCCAGCATTATTGTCTTTTCTATTGAAGCATGTCTTCTTATTATGTGTCCAAAGTATGATAACCTCAGTTTCATCATTTTAGCTTCTAATGATAGTTCTGGTTTAATTTGTTCTAACACCCAATTATTTGTCTTTTTTGTGGTCCATAGTAACTTCAAGGCTCTCCTCCAACACATTTCAAATAAGATGATTTTTCTCTTATCCATTTTTTTTTTTACTATCCAACTTTCACATCCATACATAGAGATCAGGAATACCATGGTCTGAATGAGCCTGACTTTAGTGTTCAGCGATACATCTTTGCATTTGAGGATCTTTTCTAGTTGTCTCATAGCTGCCCTCTCCAGCCCTAGCCTTCTTCTAATTTCTTGACTATTGTCTCCATTTTGGTTAATGACTGTGCCAAGGTATTGATAATCCTTGACAAGTTCAATGTTCTTGTTGTCAACTTTAAAGTTACATAAATCTTCTGTTGTCATTACTTTAGTCTTCTTGACGTTTAGCTGTAGTCCTGCTTTTGTGCTTTCTTCTTTAACTTTCATCAGCATTCATTTCAAATCATTACTGGTTTCTGCTAGTAGTATGGTATCATCTGCATATCTCAAATTATTGATATCTCTCCCTCCAGTTTTCACACCCCCTTCATCTTGGTTGAATTCCGCTTTCTGTATAAAGTTGTAGATGTGTTTCCATAAAAAGAACCAGCAAGTGATACTTCCAGAAGGAGGGAGTAGGCCTTCACCCCCTCCCCTGGCTTGAGGCCACTCATCCTGGAGGTAGGGGAACAATAGGCCAGGGACTAGTCTTTTGTTTAGACTTTCCTGGAGCTGGAAGCTGGGAAGACACAGAGGCTTGACTTGCTCTCTGTGTTGAAACCAAACCTATGGATTTCCCTCCCAGGAAACCAAATGGGAAATCAATCAGTCTCTCCTCATAGGGCTTTGTTCCCAGTCCCCTGATCATCTTTGTTGCCCTCCTCTGAACCCGTTCCAGTTTGTCTGCATCCTTCTTGAAGTGTGGAGACCAGAACTGGATGCAGTATTCAAGATGAGGCCTAACCTGTGCTGAATAGAGGGGAACTAGTACTTCACGTGATTTGAAAACTATACTTCTGTTAATGCAGCCTAAAATAGCATTTGCCTTTTTGCAGCCACATCACACCGTTGGCTCATATTCAGCTTGTGATCAACGACGATTCCAAGATCCTTCTCACATGTCATACTGCTGAGCCAAGTATCCCCCATCTTATAACTGTGCATTTGGTTTCTTTTTCCTAAGTGTAGAACTTTGCATTGATCCCTGTTGAATTGCATTCTGTTACTTTCAGCCCAATGCTCCAGCCTATCAAGGTCCCTTTGAATTTTGTTTCTGTCTTCCACAGTATTAGCTATGCCCCCCAACTTTGTATCATCTGCAAATTTGATAAGCATGCTTTGTACCTCCTCATCCAAGTCGTTAATAAAAATGTTGAAGAGCACTGGGCCCAGGACTGAGCCCTGTGGTACCCCACTCGTTACTTCCACCCAGTTTGAGAAGGAACCATTGATAAGCACTCTGAGTATGATTCTGGAACCAACTGTGGATTCACCTGATAGTTGTTCCATCCAGCCCACATTGAGCTAGCTTGCTAATCAGAATATCATGGGGCACTTTGTCAAAAGCTTTGCTGAAGTCAAGATATAGTATGCCCACAGCATTCCCACAGTCTACAAGGGAGGTTACCCAATGAAAAAATGAGATGAGATCAGTTTGGCAGGATTTGTTCTTCATAAATCCATGTTGGCTGCTAGTAATCACTGCATTGCTTTCAATGTGATTACAGATTGACTGCTTTATAATCTGCTCCAGAATTGTTCTAGGGATTGATGTTAGGTTGACTGGTCTGTAGTTCCCTGGTTCCTCCTTCTTGCCCTTTTTTAAGATAGGGACAACATTAGCTCTCCTCCAGTCATCTGGCACTTCACCGGTCCTCCATGATTTTGCAAAGATAATAGAGAGCGGTTCTGAGAGTTCTTCAGCCAGTTCCTTCAATACTCTAGGATGCAGTTTATCGGGCCCTGCCAATTTGAACTCATTCAAAGTGATTAGGTATTCCTTGACCATTTGTCTATCAATCTCAAGGACCAATCCTGACCTTTCTACTTCATGTTTCCTGGGAGGGTCATAGGCCCTTTTTTGGGAGAATGGACATACCTGAAGAAAGCTTTTTTGTTGCTTTTAGCATCCCTCACTAGCCTCAGATCATTCTCAGCTTTAGCCTTCCTAACACCATCCTGGCAATTCCGTGATAACTGCCTGTACTCTTTCTTTGTGGCCTGGCCTTCTTTCCACTTCCTGTATGTGCCCTTTTTTGTTTTCAGGTCATCTCTATTGTGAAGCCATATTGGCTTCTTCTGCTGTTTCCCCCCTTTTTTCCTTGTTGGAATTGCTTGCCATTGTGCTTTTAGAATTTCCTTTTTTAGAAACTCCCACCAATCTTCGACTCCTTTTCTCATTAGGGTGGCTTGCCATGGAACTGTACTTACAATTGTTCTGAGTTTATTAAAATCAGCTTTCCTGAAGTCCAGGGTGCACATATGGCTACTCTCAGCTTTTGCTTCTGTTAAAATCAAGACATAAAACTTGCAACCTTGAAATGAGAAACCTTGGATTGAGGCTCCAGAGTAACTATGTACTACTAGCCCTTCATTGCCGGCACATTGTCTGTGCCTAGGGAATTCTGTCCAGCTCACTCTCCACTCCAGCCATAAGGCACTGAGTCTCTGATCTGGGCAGTCCTCAAGGAGGGTTCCTGTCCCCACCATCTGGCCTTGAGGCTTTGATAGATAGGCCTGAGGAAGCTTGTCTTCATCTTCTAGAAGGTGCCTCAACATTCTCACCAGTTTTGCCATTTACCCTCTTTCCCCTAAACCCACACTGACCCTGCCAAAACAAGTTGTAACTCATGCCAGCCATCCAATTATGATCCAGTATGACACAGGCAAAATCTTCCAAGTCAAACAAAACACTGGAGGGAAGAAAAATTCCTGTGTGACAATCAGCTAAGTGTAAGCTGAAAGGATAATGGGTGGGAGGCTGGGTGCCATCAAAACCCACAATGAGTGGGGAGAAGAGGAATGTGTGAGAGCCAGCCAATCAGACCACTCTGCACTCCCTGCCCAAAGCAGACAGAGCATCTGCACCCAGCACCAGGGGTCTTGCCCACTCAGTGTTGGGCTGAGTGGAAAAGGCACTCTCCCATCTCAACAGCAAAGCTGGAGGAGGTGACCAGGATGGCTGATGTGTCAATAAAGAAGATATATCATAAAGATAGCATAGTCTCCAGTAGGGATGGAAGATGTCAATTTCGGTTCTCTGTTTCTCATTTTTTTCAAATCTTAAATTCAATACTCCACATTTCTGCAGCAATTTGGATTTTTTTAAAAAATCTTTATGAAAATTCTGTTGCATTTTAGTGTGAATTTCTCCTACAAAAAACATTCTTGTATGCATATATGCATTTTTGCATGCATTGCTTAGTTGGAGAACTGCATTGCAAAATTTGGATGAGTGTGAATTTTGAAGGATGGCTGTGCTTCAGTTCTCCTGTTTAGGAAAGTGCAGATCTGTTAAATTCTGCTTTAAATGTAAACTGAATCAAATTTCTCACCCATCTCTAGTCTCCAGTGACCTTTATTGTGAAGAAACGGCATCCCCATCACCTGGAGTCCTTCAGCAAGCGCTGGGCCCGGCCAGAAGAAGCTCAATAAGTGCGTGGAGCAAGCGGAAGGCGTTGTCATCTCCAGCACCAAGAAGGAGAAATGGATGCAGGAAGGCCACGGCGAGGAAAGGCCTCTGGCGGCTTCTTGCTCCCCCTTCCTACCCCCATCAGACTCCACCTTTGGGACCTTTGCAAGGCGAACCAGCGGCTCCAGGGCCAGACCGCCATGCCACCACCATCATAAGCAGGAGCCCCGGATTCCACGAGCTGAGAGGGCCATGCCACTCCCAGAACTATGGGGATTGGACTATGACTGAGAGAGTGTGGCTAGCCTTGCAAAGTAGCCCAATGCCTATAATACCTATTTTGCCAAATGAGGGGGGAGGTAGTTTGTGTTAACTTTGAAATGTATTACCAATTGCATTGTTTTTATTGTTTATTGTTTTATTATTGTATTATTGACGTTTTATTGATATATTATTGTTTTATTGGTGTATTTTTATATGGGTGCTCTTTTGTAAGCCGCCTTGAGGACTTTTTGGCCAGAAGGTGGGGTGGAAATATTCAAATCAAATCAAATCAAATCAAGAAACAGAACTGAGGGTAAGCGCTGGAACCCCTGGAGTCTCTTGCCCCTCAGAGATTAGGGATGTGTGTAACAGTATTCTGTTTTGCCATGAAGAATAGAAATGTGATTGATGGGTAGTTAAATAATTAAATACATTCTCTGCTTACAAGTGCCTGTACGCTAATGCTAGGAGCCTCTGAACCAAGATGGGAGAACTGGAGTGCTTGGTCTTAGAGAAGAGCATTGATATAGTGAGCATAACCGAGACCTGGTGGAATGTAGAAAACCAGTGGGATACGGTTATCCCTGGATATAAACTATATCAGAAGGACAGGGAACGACGTATTGGTGGCGGAGTCGCTCTATACGTGAAAGAAGGCACTGAATCCAGCAAGCTCGAAACCCCAAAAGAGACAGACTCCTCCACAGAGGAGTTCTCAAAGAACTCAAATGTGAAATTGCTGATCTGCTAACTAAAATATGTAACTTGTCCCTTGGGTCCTCCTCCGTGCCTGAGGACTGGAAAGTGGCAAATGTAACGCCAATCTTCAAAAAGGGATCCACAGGGGATCCCGGAAATTACAGGCCAGTTAGCTTAACTTCTGTCCCTGGAAAACTGGTAGAAAGTATAATTAAAGCTAGATTAACTAAGCACATAGAAGAACAAGCCTTGCTGAAGCAGAGCCAGCATGGCTTCTGCAAGGGAAAGTCCTGTCTCAGTAACCTATTAGAATTCTTTGAGAGTGCCAACAAGCATATAGATAGAGGTGATCCAGTGGACATAGTGTACTTAGACTTTCAAAAAGCGTTTGACAAGGTACCTCACCAAAGGCTTCTGAGGAAGCTTAGCAGTCATGGAATAAGAGGAGAGGTCCTCTTGTGGATAAGGAATTGGTTAAGAAGCAGAAAGCAGAGAGTAGGAATAAATGGACAGTTCTCCCAATGGAGGGCTGTAGAAAGTGGAGTCCCTCAAGGATCGGTATTGGGACCTGTACTTTTCAACTTGTTCATCAATGACCTAGAATTAGGAGTGAGCAGTGAAGTGGCCAAGTTTGCTGACGACACTAAATTGTTCAGGGTTGTTAAAACAAAAAGGGATTGCGAAGAGCTCCAAAAAGACCTCTCCAAACTGAGTGAATGGGCAGAAAAAAGGCAAATGCAATTCAATATAAACAAGTGTAAAATTATGCATATTGGAGCAAAAAATCTTAATTTCACATATACGCTCATGGGGTCTGAACTGGCGGTGACCGACCAGGAGAGAGACCTCGGGGTTGTAGTGGACAGCACGATGAAAATGTCGACCCAGTGTGCGGCAGCTGTGAAAAAGGCAAATTCCATGCTAGCGATAATTAGGAAAGGTATTGAAAATAAAACAGCCGATATCATAATGCCGTTGTATAAATCTATGGTGCGGCCGCATTTGGAATACTGTGTACAGTTCTGGTAGCCTCATCTCAAAAAGGATATTCTAGAGTTGGAAAAGGTTCAGAAGACGGCAACCAGAATGATCAAGGGGATGGAGCGACTCCCTTACGAGGAAAGGTTGCAGCATTTGGGGCTTTTTAGTTTAGAGAAAAGGCGGGTCAGAGGAGACATGATAGAAGTGTATAAAATTATGCATGGCATTGAGAAAGTGGATAGAGGAAAGTTCTTCTCCCTCTCTCATAATACTAGAACTCGTGGACATTCAAAGAAGCTGAATGTTGGAAGATTCAGGACAGACAAAAGGAAGTACTTCTTTACTCAGCGCATAGTTAAACTATGGAATTTGCTCCCACAAGATGCAGTAATGGCCACCAGCTTGGACGGCTTTAAAAGAAGATTAGACAAATTCATGGAGGACAGGGCTATCAATGGCTACCAGCCATGATGGCTGTGCTCTGCCACCCTAGTCAGAGGCAGCATGCTTCTGAAAACCAGTTGCCGGAAGCCTCAGGAGGGGAGACTGTTCTTGCACTCGGGTCCTGCTTGTGGGCTTCCCCCAGGCACCTGGTTGGCCACTGTGAGAACAGGATGCTGGACTAGATGGGCCACTGGCCTGATCCAGCAGGCTCTTCTTATGTTCTTATGTTCTTATTCTCACACACTGGACATTTGCCTTCAAACTTGGCTGGAAGCAGGCTAACATTTCAAAGAAAACGGATGGACTGACAGAGCACCTCTTACATTTGCCCCCCCATTTTTTAATCTTACAGAGGCCTCTGAAACAGATTTTGTAAAAGAACAAAAAAGAAAAACTAAAAAGAAACTGATTGCTCAAGACAGATGAGCACACATTCCACGAGGAGCTATCAAGCCATTTTCTACTCTTTGAGTTGAAAAAACTTTTCCCTCCATCCTTAATATATTTCCCCTTTCCAACCCTTGCTTTTTTCTTGCTTTCTTGACCACTGTTGCTGCTGCTTTGTCTTCCCTTTCACCTCCAGAGCAAGCCATCCAATGAATCCCTCAGCTGCATAGGCTCTGTGAGTAAATCATGTTTTCACAAGTCGCCTCAACCCAGAGAAAAGAGTTCTGATAACTCAGTGTTTGCCTCTGAACTGTACAATAGCTGGTAAATTACTCCTCCAAGCAAGTGTGCTTAGAAAAATGTCAATCCAACAGCAGTCTTGAGGAATGAAATTGAAAAAAAAATGAAGTTGAAACATTTTGAAACCTGCCCAGGTTTTGAGGTTCTGGGATTTTTCTCCCTCCCCCCCCATTCCCAGATTGCAATTTATGAAAAGTCTAAGATGAGATGTGGTATCACAAACACTTTCTAGATGAGGCAACTTGTCCTTCTAAATGGACTTTTATCAGCCACGATCGATTAACAGCCATTTTCATCAAGAGCAGTATCCACCCATATGCAAAGCCCTCCCTGTACTGCAGAAGAGCATATCCCTCCAAGTGACAGAATAAATGAATGGCTCTTGTAAAACTAAGGTTAGTTTGAGGTAAGATTGCGTATTTGGGGAAAGTTCATCATTTAGCCTCTGGCAAGGCAATCAAGCTTTAATCAAGGTGTGCTAAAAAGTTTTGCTGACAGTTTTTTAAGGAAATAAATAATAAAACCCAGAGTGGCACAATGGGCTTTTCTATACTGTGACATTAAAGGACTGGGGCAACATCATGCAAACAGACCTCCCCTTCTTTCACCCTGCAACCCCCACCCAACTCTCCAGAGTAGATTTAGGAGTCATGCCAAGGGACTGTAGGGGGTGAGGAAATCCATTCTGCCAATGGTGTCCTTTCCATTGGCAAATGGGCACCACTGGATTTCACCCTTAGACAAATTTATGGATGAGGTATCTCTCCTAAGGCTACTAGGTATGATAGTTAAGTGAAAATCCAATCCCAGAGACAATATACCTCTGAAGAATAGTTGCTAGAGATATGAAACATGGGGGGACTGTTGCCTCATCTTCCCCTGCTTATACGTTTCCTGGAAGCATCTGGATGACCACTATTCAAAACAAAATGTGGGCTTGATGGTCCCCTGATCTGATCCAATACGGTTCTCATTTGTGAAACCTTTACTGCAAGGGTGGCCAATGTGATGCCTTGTTGGACTCCAGTTCCCATCAGCCCCAGCCAGCTTAGTTAATAGTCAGAGATGATGGGAACTGGAGTTCAGCAACATCTGAAGGGTGTCACTGTCTGATGATGCCGAATTACAAAGCCAGACCAACATCAAGCGGATTGGTTTCCATGCCCAAATACACTTCCTTTCTCCAGACACTTCCTGGAGAACAGAGTGGCATCAATGATACAAAACCTGTCAGCTCTGTACACCTGAAATAGAATAGTTTTCATTTGTGAGAAATAAAGGTATGGTAGAATGTTCTCTAACAGAACCTTTTGAAGACTAGTGCCAAGCTCTTGACCCAGGCACCAAAAATAATGTCACTTGCCTCTAGAAATGTGATGGAAATAATTATGTGCAGTGCACCCATAAAGAAAGAAGGATGAGCAGTCACATTTGCACCACAAGCTAGATGGGAACACACATAATCTAAACTGTGCATTGCAAGTCACTGGATCACATTGTTGGATGGCTACCTCTATATCCGCCTCCTCCAATCTGTCTCATTCTGTACTCATTTGGTCATAGCCAATGCTAGTCATACTCAGCATAGACCTTTTGAAATAAATGGGCTAAAGTCTGTTGATTTCAATGTGTCTCCTCTGAATATGACTTAGTTGGATATCACCCACTGGTTGGCTTATTCATGCACAGGTAAGGATGGGGGAGAAATTTGATTCTGTTTGCATTTTGATGGGGGAGAAACTATCTAATTCACACTTCTTGAACTCAAATATAGTTCTCCTTCACACTTCTCCAAATTTTGTGATGCAGTTCTCCAACTACACTGTGTACAAAAATGTAAATATTAGGGGAAATGGTGCATAAAATGCATATATTAGTGAAAATAGCATACAAAATGCATTGTTAGGAAAATTGTTTAAAAATGTATACATTAGTTAAAACTGCATACAAAAGTGTGTTTATTTGGAGACATTCACACTGAAATACCTATGGATTTTAATGAGGATTTCTTTTTTAAAAAGGAAAATTGCAAATTGCTGCAGAAATGTGAAGAACTGAATTTAAGATTGGAAAAAATGAGAAATTCAGAAAATGAAAATTGATGGATTCATCCATCCCTGTAACGCAGGGCATTCGGTGCTGACTGAAGGTATTTCTTCAAATCTGCCCATGCAGTATGTGATCCTGTGCAAGTCTGCACTTGTAGCCCAACAAATATGAATACATATGGAGCCAACTGGATCAGGGTGACTGTGTTCATGATCAGATAATAATTGGAGAACTTATGTCGGTGGCACTATTAAGGGAGAGTACTCACATCCCAGCTATGGATGCCTCCTATTCTCCAAGCTATGGATCTTTCTTTTGTCCTTTAAAAACTGAAAGTCCTTTCTCAGAAGATTCACCAAAAAGTGCATCTAAGTATCATCAAATGCACTGTAAAATATAAAATCTCATCTTCTGTCTGGTCCTTGGAAGCTATGTTTCAACTGTTGGTAGTAGAAGTGGGATGATCCATATTTGAATCTTTTAATATGTAATGGGGTTTCCAATTGACCATTGTATTGCTTAACACTTCTATGTTCGTGGTTTTTAAGAACTTGTGATCCTAAATTTTCAGCCAGGGAGCTGAATAATAAAATCCAAATAAGTGAATAAAATTATTATAATAGATATTATATATATTTATTCCCCAATTTTTGAGATGCTTCCTCCACAAAATGGCTTACAGTCTCCAATAAAACCAACTCTACACAACAATAAAGTATTAAACATACAAAATACAATAAATCACTATAAAAAATAACATTCACAAAACAAACTCAACGGCTTTTCCAGTGATGACCTTCCATTAAAAGCAAAAAGTGAAGAGGTCAGTTTTAAGAGCCATTCTAGAAGGGCAGCCTGATCTCTATCAGAAGCATATTCCACAATATTAAAGTTAAGTCTTGATTTCAGTGGTGTAATCAGAGCTTGGAAAAGTTACTTTTTTAAACTACAACTCCCATCAGCCCCAGCCGGCATGGCCACTGGATTGGGCTGATGAGAGTTGTAGTTCAAAAAAGTAACTTTTCCAAGCTCTGGATGTAATTATGCACACACCAATTCTCTTCCAGAAAAATCAACAGGGGTTTGTCTGGATTGTGTGCGGTGTGATGTGTTGCTCAAGTTTTGTGGCTGAACTTAAGTTTGCAATCAGTTCTGCCCATCAGACCATTTCTTACAAGTATTCACATGTAAGTTCAACTGTACTTTAATTCTATGAAGTTGTTTTTTTCTGTGCGATGTGCTAAAGACTACTATGAGCATACACACTTCCACAGCACATGGGTCACACCATTTCCAGCTGCATATTTGTGTTTTATTTTGTATTTAAAATTAGGTCCTGAACAGATGGTAAAAGCAGTGTTGAAATTAATATGTGCAGTAGAGTGAAATGAGATATACTGCCAATAATTCTTCTTATGTTTTGCATTTCTATACCTAGTCATGGAAATCTGATTTAATTGACTGTAACCAAAGAAAGAAAAAACAAGGACTCTGCATATTACAAAGCATAACATAAGTTTAACAACAGGTGTCTGTATGTAATTTCTTTTCACAAGCTTTTGTTGTTGTTGCTGGTATATTTTACACCTGTAAACTCTCATCTATCCTATTACATTGATAGTTAATGTTGGGGACTTGTGATCTGACATTAGCTGACCATTTTATATCTCCAGTAAACTTTAAACCAGAGTAGGAGATTTGGTTTTTAATGGCTGCTACAGAAAATTAATTCCGAATGGAAAGATAACAAGGGAAATGCATCATTCAGCAAATATTAGGGGAGTGCATTGGCTCTGTGTGTGGACAATTAATGAGGCAAATTGGAGAAATTTGAGGATCTTTCCCCTCTCCTGAGTCAAAGTGTGATGTAAATGCATACCTCCAAATCAGATCAGTTCCCCCACTAAGCTTTGTGTTGCTCTTTCTCTCTGCTGTTTGTGTACTTTTCTGTACAATATATAGTTCAATGTTCTCTAGGTCCGTGGGCTTTGCAAGAAGTAAGGCTGCCAAAAATGCTGCCTGTGAAGTCAGACCTGAATCTGGGAGGGGAGAATGGGGGCGCCTCCAACTCTACAGCTATGCTTTGCCAGGATTTTTAGGGGAAATTATCTTCTTTTTATTGTGTGGTAGGAGCATGTTGCGCCCCCTTTAGCAACGGGAATAACACAGCCAGACACAGATTTATGGGTGAAGTAAGGCCACAACTTTATTGATAAGAGCAAGTAAAGTGGAGTTGGCATGGCAGTAGGGCAAGGATCCACTTCATTCCGGCAGCCCATGCTGGAGGAATGCTGAATCAATCAACAAGCAGTTGGGAACTAACCTTGGGAGTTGGCTCGCTTTAGACCCAGATGGGGTGTGAACCCAAGGCACCTGTGGTCCCGCTGGCCAACCAGTGGGAGGGGTTGTGAGCTGGATGAGGTGGTGCCCCTCCCGAGCTAGGGGTGTGGCCATCATGTATCCCCACTGGACTCCTTACAGGAGTCCTCCTTATGATTGATCCTGCCCAATGCCATTTCCACCTAAAGTTGTGACAGAAGTGAGTGAACGCCTAACAATTGCACAGCGAACCACTGAGGGATAGGCGAAAAAACCTGCTCAACCATGGGGCCAGATTCATTGAGAGGAAAAATTCCTATCCGGCCCTGTCAACCAGCAACCCAGATAAACACAGCTCAGTGACGCCCTAAGACCAAGGGAGGGTAGATGGGAAAGCCGGCACATGAAGAAAGAGGCTGGCTCTCAGGAGACTGGGGGCTTTAAAGGCCTGGGTCTGGCTCCACTCCTTGGCTGCTCTTGCGAGACTGCCCAGGATTGCCAGGTCATAGATGGAAGGGTTCTAACTCCTCTCTCTAGTCGCTGCTTGGGGCGCACTCCACCCCACAATTAGCACCCCGTGCAGAGGCTCGAGTCTTGTCATTTGTGACATGACAGCCTCCATTTAAAGAATGGCAGCTTGTTTTAATAACAGGAGCAATTTAAGAAAGTTTTTGTGAATAATAAAGGGCAAGAACACAACAAAAGCCTCATCTGGAAGAGCCCCCTAAAGTCTGCTCATTCAAGACTTTCCCTAACTGAGGGTAGATTTTTCATGATCACAATCACCCTATAGTTACTTAAGTGATCCTGAACAAAACAGCCTGTATAATAACATGACCCTTGAAGAGTTAAGTATTACAACTTTGTATTATGGGCTAGAGTTAGACTCCACCCCTTGAACTTTCCTTTGCTCTGTATTTCAGTTTCAGTTTCAGTTGTGCTATCTACTAAGCTAGCAATAAAGAATCATGTTTATTTTCCTACAGTAATAAGTAAGAGTTTGTTTATTCTGCAGTTATAATGAATAGAGCAGGATTGGGTGATTATTGCTAAATGATGAAATAAAGAGATAACTTAAAGTGATCTGAAAAAATGGCTACCCTTTACTGTTTTAAAGCACTCACTATACTCACAATCCTAGTGGCTATTTTTTCTTCTTTTTCTTGATTACTTGATAGTAAATGTTGAAAACAGCCCCAGAGGAATAGAAATATTGCTGTGTACACTACAGTTACCTAGCTGGCTGGCTGGACATTTAAGCTATAACTCAGGCCTAATTTCTGCTTTTCTTAATATGTGCAGCTCAGTATAAAGCCTTTTCAGGGTTTCTGGACAGAAAAATCAACCCAGCAATTTTTTTAAAAAAAATCCAATTGCTTTCCACAATTACTTTCCAATTGCTTAGTTTGTCCTTTATATAGCAGCCAGTTAAAACGTTTTCCCTTGATTGTCCAACAGGAATAGGCCTTTCCCTTCCATTGACCTGGCATTCACATCCTCTCCACCAGTGGAGGGGGGATTGGCTAGCACTATGCACCTCTTCCCCTCAATGCTGCACCTAGAAATGTGGATGCCCAACCCAGAAATGTGGATGCAGGGCCAGCACCAGGCATGCTGGGGCCCTTGGACACCAGCCTGCCCTGGGCCCCGGCCCCCACCCACACACTCCACCTACCTTTCCCTTGCCTGCCATCAACCAAGATGGTGGCTGAGGCTTCCCTAAGTGGCTGATGCCTCTGCTGTCATCTTGGTTGATGGCATGCATGTGCACTAAGCACGCACAGGCCTGCCATCAACCAAGATGGTGGTGGGGCATCAGCCCCTTAGGGAAGCCTCAGCTGCCATCTTGGTTGATCTCAGGCAGGCACCCTCAGCACAGCTAGCATTTACTTCAAAGAAAGGTAGGTGGGGCATGCAGGCAGGTGTTGCTGGCCTGCATAGTAGTAAGGAGGATGCCTTTCTGCGATCCATGGCAGGGACAGGAACCGACGCTGTCATGGATTGTGGAAAGGAGCACTACTCACACAACCTAAGGAGGGGCCTTTAAGGCCCACAGCCAGGGCCTGACCTGGCCACCCTCTGGTGCCATCCCTGTGTGGATGCCCCACCTAACAAGGAAGGCTGGCTACAGGACTGTGCAAAGCACTGAAGAGCGCTGGATATTGTTGTTGTTTTGTTCAAGCACAGAAGTGGAGGATTCTATTAAAAATTTTAATGCTTCAATTAAGTTTTTTAGAAATGATACATTGCTCTGATTTATGTGTTATAAAGCACCCCACCCCTACCGCTGTCGAGTATAAGGCTAGAAGAAGAACATAAAAAGTGAAGGCAGTTCTCTTTAGTAAGGATGTTTTCAGACAGGACAGGTGAGGGGGACTTTTGCCCTCCAAATGTTGCTGGACTACAACTCCTATAATCCCTAGTCATTGGCCATGGTTGCTGGATCCTAATGGGAGTTGAAGTTCAGCAACATCTGGAAGGCCAAAGGTTCCCTACACCTAAATTTACAAATAGATAATTGAGATATTGTAAACAGGTTGGTTTGCTTATTGAATTTCCTTCAGAAAGGGTAAATCTGGATAAAATGGGGAGGGGATACGGCTGGCATTTTAATGTCAGCAATGTTGTGCGGATGCTGCAAAAATCTTGTATGCAAGAGGAGCACCAATCCTACAATAAATACTATTACTATTACTATTACTATCTTGTTGATCCTCAAAGCAGATTTTCATAATGGTAAACCACCTCTGATTTTATTGTATTAGTCAAACAGCAGCTTTTTATGAACTAATGCTGCAATTTATTTATTTATTTATTTATTTCATTAAACTTATAGACCGCCCCATAGCCGAAGCTCTCTAGGCGGTTCACAAGACAAGAAACATCAGAAGTACAATAAACCTATAACAATATAAACACATTAAAAATTTAAAATGTTAAAAATTAAAACAATATTCACACATACAAGCAAGTTAAGAGCATGTTAAAAGCATGTTAAAAAGCCTGGGCGAAGAGAAACATTTTAACCTGGCGCCAAAAAGATAGTAACGTTGGCGCCAGGCGTATCTCCTCTGGGAGATCATTCCACAGTTCGGGGGCCACCACAGAAAAAGCCTTTTTCCGCATCGCCACCCTCCGAGCTTCCCTATGAGTGGGAACTCGGAGGAGGGTCTTTGATGATGAACATAGTGTACGGGCAGGTTCGTAACGGGGGAGGCGTTCCAACAGGTATTGTGGTCCTGTGCCGTGTAAGGCTGCATAGGTCAAAACCAGCACTTTGAACTGGGCCCGGAAACAGATAGGCAGCCAGTGCAAGCGAGCCAGAATTGGTGTTATGTGGTCAAACTGTCTGGTCCCCGTGAGCAGTCTGGCCACTGCATTCTGCACAAGCTGCAGTTTCCGAACCGTCTTCATAGGCAGCCCCACGTAGAGCGCTCTTCTGCTCCTGTTACCCGTTCCCATAGAGTTTCCTCCATTTCGTTGCTCCTCTCCAAAGCAGTCTCCTCTTCTGCTACCACATGCTGTTGCTCTTCCACCTCCACTTCTCTTTGCTGCTGTTGTTCCAGTGTTCTTCATCTTCTTATAGTCCTCAGTGTGGCCACCCACAGTTCCAGGCCTCTCACTTTTTCTTCCAACAGTGCCATGAGCTTGCACTTGTTGCATGTGTACACCATGTTGTTCTCAGAAGAACATTTCACAGTAAGTCCAACGTTCTGTTCTCAGTCAGCAGAAAAGTGGAGCGTACAGGCAAAAGTTGATGTAGTAGTGTACCCCACCATGAAAGGTGGGAGAACTAAAATTACAGAACCTGCTGAAGCACCTTCCTGCCCAAGGCTGCATTTGCTGAGACAAATGTATCCGATGAAGGTAGGTGGATGCACCAAGGTCCTTTAGAGGAGCACTGGTACACAGAGCCGCTGTAGCTGCTGGAGTGGGCTACTGTACAAGTAGGCGGGGTTGAGGACTTGGCTGGACAATGCATTTGGGAACCCACTAGATAATGGTGGACCTCAACATGTTATGGCTTCAACTCCTTGTTTATAGGATACAAATAATGACTCCAATCTCCTGATGGGTGCAATGAGGTTCAGGTAGGCTCTGACATGTTCTCTTGCCATCGAATTTATGTCACCACTTCTCCTGATGGAGGACTGGGTGTGAGCAGAAATCCAAAATCCGAGGGCAACCCCCCCCCAACTCAGTGTGACTTGCTTCTGAATAAATATGCATAGGATTAGGGTGCACATTAAAGCTAATACTCATCTGGGCTCTTTGCCCAGCACATAGTTAATTTTTCATGCACATAAAGGATTAAACTGTGCTTTATGTCTACAGTATGCTGATGTAATCCAGCTGCATTCTGTCTCAGGCATCAAGTCCAAATATGATTAGGCATGCTATGAAAATTTGTTTCCATTTTTCTGCAGACTGTCCTACATGTGTACCCATGTCATGTTGATAAAATTGTAGTTGCCGTGGATCAATGGATGGATGGAAAGCCATACCCCACCAAAACAATAGCCACTACATATATTAAAATGTTGTAGATATGGGGAGGGCAGTGACCCCCACCTCTGAATATTTATTTATTTATTTAGATTAATGAACTTTGCATGAATCTTCAAGGATGATGATGATGACCCATTATAGCAATGTAAATATACAATATTAATATCAGTTAAGCATTTAGCCCTGCCCAGATCTTGAACCTGATGTCCCCTCAGATGAGAAGCAAAGGAAATAGAGCCCTCCAGCAGATCTCTACACTTGCAATGAGACTTCAGATCTGGACATCCGTGCCCCAGAACTGGGGATCCCCATGCTAGCAGCCTGGCTTCCTTGCCAATTCACAAACCTTCCTCTTAGCCTCCTAGGGCCACAGAAGCAGAGGAGAAGACAAACCAGGCTATTTGGAGGGAGGAGGGAGCACATGGAAATGCCTGCCTGCCTGAGAGCCAGGAAGGAGGTGAAGCCTGCAGCTCCTTTATAAGTTCCCACTCTGAGCTGCTTCATTGCTGAAGCAACAACTCTCCTCCCAACCCTGGACTTCCTAGCCTGGAGAAATTGACAGCTTTGCTGTTTCATCCATGTTCCTGGAGAGAATGCTGTTGGTCAACAATGCCTTATGAAAGTCAGAGGGGATATTCAATCCAGTGAGGAATACATAGTAGAAAAGAACAAAACCCATGGTTGCACTTTCTTGCTTTATGAAATATGTATTGAAAATTCATGGCTCTCTCTTCCTCCTTGTCTTCACAGCTCTGCTTCTAGAAAGAGGCAACATCTTCCCTCCATTTGAATCTGTAACAACAAAAAAAGCGGGTGGGTGGGATGTTGGTAGAACAGAAAAAACAACAACACTGTTTCAGGTCATGGTGAAAAGGTGACCCAGTTTGCCTTCCTTGTACTCACAGGGAAAATTCAATTGATGTGCATCCTAAAGAAAGCTTATCTTTGCCTCCAGGACACCTGAAAGGAAGGGAGGCTGATCCATTGTGTGCTACAGAGATAATGATAGGTGTGGGGCTTTTAGTTGTACATGAAATAACGGAGCTGGATGCTGCACCACAATACAGATCTGAAGAAAACTCACAGGAGAAATTCTCTGATCATGGACAGAAGAACAATATGACTCACCTCATCTTTAGAACCAGAGGCAACCCTTCAACTTTGTGTATGTCTGTTGCCTGACTTATTTTTAGTGATGGGCAAAACACCCTATTCCTGATTTGGAATGAGTTAGGCATGCTGGCTGGGGCTGACAGAAGTTGTAGTTCAAAACACCTGGAGGGCACCAAATCGGTGAAGGCCACTCTGAGACTTCCTGGAGAATTCTGGGACAAAGCTCAAGCTTTTTCCTAGAGTTCACCAATGTTCAGAATGACTGGATCTGAAAGAGTTTCTGGGCTAACACTAGCCTTCTGGCACACCAATTTCTCTCTTCCTCCCTTTCCCACATTTCCCCAAGCTTGCAAGTCAGAAATGAAGGTGGGAGAATGGCAGCCAAGTGGGCTTGGAAAAGTGAAGCTTTCTGCAGTGAAGGCTTTGAACACTACTAATGGGAACTCAGGAAGCTTGCAGCTTTAAAAAAAAAATCTACCCAGTAAATGAATCAGAAGGAATAAAATGGTACACTTTCCAGAGTCAGCAATATAGGGATTCTTAGGCGTGTTCAGGACAGAGCAATGATTCTTATAGCCTTCAGCTTAAATTCAGCTTACCTATAGATGAAAATGATGATGATTCCTTGGGTCGAGCCATTACATTCTGATGTGAAACCTGAGTGCTGGAGGATTTGGCTTGGAGAGTGGCTTTACTATTTCTAAAATTAATCTCCATCGCTATTTATTTTCAGAATATTAAGGACTATCACAGATAATTATGGGCACTGGATCAGATCCAGAAGACTAAGGTACACTTCACAAGCCTTTATAATGCCTTAGGCTTCATGTGGTTTGTGGCCCAAGATAAATGGAGGAAATGACGTATTGACTTATCAATTACTAGTTGAATGTGTTGCCCACAAAATCACTTGCAAAGTGTTTTAAGGCATTTAAACAGAGCAGGGGTGCAGGGACCTGTGTGTGTTTATTTTTAATGTTGTTTTAGGCTACTTAGATGTGCAGCAGCCGAGGCCAGCACTTTGTAGCCGTTTTTTTAAAGAAAGTAACTGAAATGTAACTGTAGTGATTACTTTTGAGAAAAAGTAAAGTAATCAGTTACTTTCAGAGCAATTGTAATTGTAACGGTAATTACTATTTTGGGGGGCCATGTAATTGCAACTGTAATTTATTACTTTTTAAAAGTAATCTTCCAAGCTCTGCTCCTACTCAGCCACCATTTTAAGTGCTGATTCATAACATCTTACCGTATCACTTCATGGCTTCATATATATGATTTTTGCTGATTTCCTTTCCTCCTTACAGCTCTCTCCACATTTTCCTAATGTTGTTCCAGAGGGTCCCCCAACCCCAGATTTTCAGGGCCACAATGGACTACAGCGAAAGGAGGAACTGAGATCAGAGAGCGTACTGTTCCATAAGAGAAACTCCACTCAAGGAATTCTGAATCCAGCTTGCTAATTGATGCGCATGCCAGTGTGAATTCAGCTACAGATCTGATAAGATCGAACATATGGCTGGTCTTCAAAGTCTAATTTGTTTCAATGGAGGAGCTATAAGTACATGGGTATCACACATCTCTTTCACATTAATGGGATTAAAAATGGTTTACTTTGTCCGAATCATGTCTATCGCCATCTTTGATCCATGCCCAGTCATCCCCAACCATTTTTCTGTTATCTCTTCCTTACATAGCCCATTTGTCTTTGCTGTTTAGGCCATTCTGTAATGTTTATCATGCAACACAAACCAATAAGTCAAACATCAGAATACATGACCAGCTTACTGCCTTTGTCGGTATACATCGTTATTCTCTCATGTTACTGTTGCATCACCAACAACAATTTCATACAGCTCACCACACCACCTCAGTTACCAAGCTAGACAGATGGCAAAGGAGTGAAACGTGTCAAAGAGTGCACTGGGTTATTTTTGTCAGTGTTACCATTTGTCACCAAGGTTTGTAGGAGAAAAGATACATTCCGATCAAATGCCTTCATCTTTACTTTTTAAAGCAAATATTATCAGGGGAGCTGAAGGGTTTTTATACAAAGTGAATAATTTGAAACTGAGACCAGCATAACCAGTGCGGTATAATGGCTGTTGTGTAACACTAGGATTAGGAAGACCAGGGTTCAAATCTCCACACAGCCATGGAGCTCATTGCATCACTTTGGGTCTGTCAAACTTCTGCAGGTTAGCTTAATGTACAGGGTTGCTGTGTTGATAACATTGTGTGTGAGCTTCTTCATCTTTCCTTGGGGAAGGGCTGTAACCCAGTGGCAGAGCATCTGCTTTGTCTGTAGGAGCTCCCGGGTTCAATCCCTGGCAGCTCCAGGGAGAGTTGGGAGAAATCCCTGTCTGAAACTCTGGAGAGCTTCTGCCAGTCAGTGTGGCAAATACTGAGCTAAATGGACCAGTGGTCTGATTCAGTGTAGGGCAGCTTCCCATATTCTTAGCCTGAGATTCTTGGAGGGTGGAATAACAATGGAATAAAAATAAAACAATAAAGCAGCAATTTCTTCACAGGTAAAATATAGTCATATATTTCTGGTATAAGTGTTTATATTCAGCACACCTTAGAAAATCAGTGCATAAATGTATTAAGAAATCAGTTTAAACACATTGTGCTATGTAATACATAATCCTGAATCCACACAGGCTAATGTGTATAAACTCCCGTGGGTAACCATTTGTACCATCATAACAAGCCACACTTGCTTTAATACAGTAGGGCTGATTTCACACGTGGGGCTGATTGCATTAGTTTAATAGATTAAAAAGGAAGCGCTTCTGTCCCGATTTCTAAAACCCCTTTCACACTGCAGTACCTGTTATACCGGCATTTCGCCCAACAGTCTTTCTCTCACACTCACACTCACAGAGCTACAATGAACAGAGCAGAGTTTTTCTTCCCCCCTTCATTTTAGGGGGTTTGGTGTATTTCCTCCTCCAACATGGTTTTTGAGGCTCGTGGAGGCGGCCCTGGGGGTTGGGGGGTGGTGGCGCCTGCTATTGCAACCACCGGGAGCTCACAGAGGTGGCTCTCCTTATTCTTAATTTTTATTTTGGGGGATACGGGCGGTGGCGCCAGCTTCAGCAGCCATTGGTAGTTCACTGAGGCAGCTCCTTTTACTCTTTCTCTCCCCGTCTCAGACTATACCGGAGCTCAGTGGCTGCGGCTCCAGTCGATTGATAACGCACCTCTCTTCGGCCCCAGTCCTCATTTCCCCCTTCTATTTAAGGTGGCTACTGCTTTTTTCCCCTGTTCCACACTGCATGCTGAGATGCCTGTCACATGAGTGGCAGCAGCTAATGCAAAATTCCTGCAATCTTCTGGGTCCCAGTCTTGCTAACGGATTATTTCTGGTATCATTTATTGTGTAAATTAGTGCTATACTTGCACTACATTCCACCAGAATTCCGGAGCTACCTGGTATGTTGTGTGAAAGCTCAAATATAATGCACAAATTACCAGGTAAGAAATCGTCAGAATAACGGAATAAACTGCAGTGTGAAAGCACCCTAGGGCCCTGCTTTTTGGCATTCCGCTAATACGGCGACTAAAATTAGAGTAAGGCCGCATTCATACGGAGCTTGTTCTTCTTTTATGGCGTTTTTGGGGCATCACGCCCCATTTTATTGAAGGAATTCTGCTTTTCAGTGGGTTTCGCTTTTAGGCAGGGGTCTGGGACATAACCCGCCGTATGAGTGGGGCCCTACTGTATTAGTAGCAAGCTGATTGAGTAGAACTGAAATCATTAGAGCTGCCTGAAATTATGGGTGCTTCTTGTTCTTGTTGTTGAATCACTGTGTCCCATGCACATAAGCTTTTTGCAGAGTCCACAATGACAGTTTATATCCCCCCCATTTAATCTGGATTTCCCTTCCCAGAAAAAATGCAGTAAGTAAAAACAAAAAAACAAAAATAAAAAACTACCGTTTTCAACTAGCCAGTTGTGACAAATTGATGATCAGTATGCAAATTAAGTCCCTGTCTAGAAGCACCCTAGTGATAAAATTGCCAGCTTCTCAGTTTTTGAATGTAAAATTTCAGTTTTGAAAAATCTGAATTGAGGTATAAAAAGGAAATTTTAAACTAAAATTCTGTGAACTTTATCGTTTGTTGACATCTGTTGATTGTTTTGATTTTGTCAGGCATCAAACATGAAATGTCATAAGCTGTCAGTTGTCAAATACTAACTCCTCTGCATGTCATCTATCAAATGCTGTTGTATTATGTAGAATCATTGTATCTAAACTATCTGAGTCAGTGCTTTTAATTTGTCAGGCATGATCCTGGCTAATTCAAGAACTTTTACATCAAATTAATTAAGTGGGAGAACTAAGCATGTGCTTAGACACATTATAACTAAAATTAATTCCCTCTGATTTTAATGTCCTGGGCTACTTCTGGGAGGAAGATTGGGATATAAATTTAATAAACAAAATAATAAATGATAACATGAGAGATTTAAATACATAGGCAACTAGAGTTGACATTGATGGGACTTAAAAGTACCTAATTTGCCCTGGATCATAGCCATTGTCACCCATATAATGTCCCATTTGAACTCAAAGGGATGTACAAAATGCTTTACGTTGGCTACATTGTATCCCTGTCTGAACAAGCTTTAAGATACTATCTTGATCCATAATGACAAACAGAAATGTACAGTATATGCAGAAAAAGGCTATTACATGAAGCATCCCTCTTTCACATGTCTGCTGCACTCCTGAATCCTGAAGCCCCTGGTCCCATGTCCTGTCTGGGAATCCACACATGATGTTGCAGTCATGATGTTGCAGTCATGATGTTGCAGTCATGAACACACACACACACATAATGCCTTCCTTCCAGTTGGGGGGGGTGGGAAGGGGAGAAATCCAGGCATCCCATTCAACTTTCTTACAGATAATCTCGGATGATCCAGCCTATGGGGTTTTAAAAAATTAAGTTCCTTTGCTTCATATTAGCGTTGCAATTCCCCAGGCTTTCATTAATTCCAGTATTATATAGATAATGATGACAGTCTTATGGGAAGTTGCCACTGCAACTTTTCAAATCACAGGCCTGGAAGTTCTGTAACTGATGAAACTCAACTAATAATTTTAATTTGATGTCTCTGACAGGCAGGGGACCTCTTGAGATATTTTAATCAAATGAGAACTCTGCTATCACTTGATGGGAACATTTGGCATTTGGCAAGAAATTAGTCATGATTTTGCACAACTGGCCTTTCAAGAGACCATCCTTGATTGTTATTATTATGAGATGAACTTTACAAATCAGAATCCAGGGCAGCTCAATTGATCATCTTGGAATATACATGAAGGATTTAACTTGAAACCTTCACCTTTTGAAAGCATTTTTTTAATTGATCTCTTTGCTTGCATTTATTTTTATCTCCATGCATCCCAAGTATTCAAGATGGGCCACACAAATGGGGTTGACAGTAGGATGCAGCATTGATACTCCCCCTGTTCCTGCCCCTCTCTTGACCTTCACTCAATGTTCACCACTCTGACCACTTGGAAGAACAATATAAAAATACAACAAATTGCAAAAGGGATAATAGAAGAAATTAACCCACTGCTGCCATGCCCAAGCCCCTCTTTTTTTTAAATAAAACAAAAACCCACAAAGATACAGCACTGCTCGACAGGTTACCATCAATGGGAGACCTCTTAGTTCTCCAAATGAACAGGTCAACTCTGAGTATAACTTAGTTAGACATTGTCCTTTTAAAGAGCCACTAAATTAATTATTTATCGACATTGGCATGGAGGAGGTGGAACAGGTGGCTGCAATGATTCTCCATATTCCTATTTTGTGTTTTTGGTGCTTTCATGAACATAATATGATGCTAACATCCACACAATAAGTCAATAAACTCATCTTGTAGACACTGTTTCAGTAACATCCCCACACTGAGTGTAAGTTGTGTTATAAAGCAAACATGTCTTAGTCTCTGTTTCTTTTTCTTGCAGTTATGTGTTTATGTATCAAGCAATGAGCCACATCACTTATGAACACTCATGTTCTGGAACCGGTTGCTCCCAAAGGTGTTTATTGTAGGAATTCTTACCAAACTTTTCCAGAGTGATGTTACCTCATTGATTTTCTTCCAGTGCTATCTTACTTTTTGTTACAGATTCAACTTCAAGAATATTTTCACTATACAAATGTTTGCTGGAAGATAAATCATATCTTTTCTTTTGCTTTTTTTAAAAAAAAGTTCCGTTCTTTTTACAGCTTGCCATGATGACATGAAAGCAGGAATTCAGAGAGGTGAGATCCGGATACTTCTTCCCTGAGTTGGCCTGCAAAGGTATTGATAGATGAAGTAGGCCCAGCCTTTTCATGTGGACACTTTGAATGGCTTCTGTTTTTATATCTGGTTCTTGTAAAAGCTCCTTGATTTATTCTTGGCTCGTATTTGTGACTGCTGTTTAGTTAAACAGAGTTATGCTTGACAACTTAAGACCCCTGCTGGCTCAGGACATAGGACGATCTAGTCCAGCATTTTGTTTTCACTGTAGCCAGCCAGATGCCTTATGGGAAACACACAAGCAGGTCATGAGAACTATACTACTGACATGGAGCTACCGGCTGCCACTGCCGGTTGGCTACTGTAGGAAATGGGATTCTGGACTAGATAGGCCTTTTGTCTGATCTAGGAAGGCTTTTCTTATGTTCATAGGAATGTCATTCTTTGGATGTCAAAATGACATCCGATGATTGACAGGTGGGTTGTCCTGATCATATGTAAAAGTTGGCTTATGGGGGGGGGGGACGACAGACAGTGATCAGGCCTGCTAGGACAAAAAGATTCCCCACTCCTACTCTAGCTCATATGGAGCTTAGTCTGTGAGAAATGTGGCTGATTGCAGGCTGTAGCTCAGGGATCACCAAACATTTTGGACATTTCAAATATTGAGAGTGCTGAGGACACCACTCACAAAATGGCTGTCACAGAGGGGGGATAACACACAAATAGCTGCCATGGGGGGCATGGCATAACACAACATTAAAGAGAATACAGTCATTACTACTCCCCCCCACACACACAGCCTCAAGCTTACCATGGGAAATCAACTATATCCTGCCAGTCTTGATTGTGGAGATATAGCTGTTCAGAACAAAATCCTGTTTTTCCCAATGCTAATACTAAAACAAAGTCTAGGTTTCCATCCTGTACTGACTTTCCTGGAAGTAAGCCCCATTGAAAACAAAGAGACTGACTTATGAAGTAGACAAGTATGCCATTGTACTGTAAGTTAACTACACAATGAATTCTTCATGAGTGCCTGGGCATCAGTGCCTGCACAGCAGGAAACATACCTAAGCCTCTTTGCTAGGAGTGCCTTTTACCAGCTTTGGCTGGTAAGACAGCTGCGGCTGTTTCTGGACTGGAATAGCCTGGCCACTGTTGTCCACGCACTGGTAACCTCCAGACTGGATTACTGTCATGCGCTGTATGTGGAGCTGCCCTTGAGGTTGGTCCGGAAGCTGCAGCTGGTGCAAAATGCGGTGGCATGAATGCTCAATGGGGAAGGGTATCACCAACATGTCACCCTGCTGCTGAAAGAATTGCACTGGCTGCCCCTTAGCTACTGAGCTGAGTTTAAGGTTCTGATTTTGGTGTACAAAGCCCTATACAGCTTGGGACCAGGATACCAAAAAGATCATCTTATCCTTTATATACCCAGTCAAACACTGTGCTCTTCAGGTGAGGGCCTCCTGCAGATACCATCTTATCAGGAGATCCACAACAAAGGAAATAGACCTTCAGTGTAGTGGCACCTACCCTTTGGAATTCCCTCCCCTTAAATATTAGACAGGCACCATCTCTGTTATCTTTGGGGCACCTCCTGAAGACCTTCCTCTTTCAACAAGCCTTTCAAGCAGAGACCTTATTCCAATCTGTGTCTGTGTTGGAATTGCTTTTTAATATGGTTTTGAAGCTGTTTTAAAAAAGGTGTTTTCAAAGAAGTTTTGTTTTAACATATTTTAAAGTCTGTATTTAAGATATTGTAGTGTGTTTTTAGTGTATTGTTTGCCGCTGTTGCCTTCCTCTGGGAGGAAGGGTGGGATAACAACAACAACAACAACAACTTAAAGCATATTTTACTGTTAATTTTATTGTTTATTGTGTTTTTCATTGCTGTGGTTCACCATGAGAACCCATGTGATGAGGGCTGGGACACCATAAATTTGATGGGCTGATTCCAATGCTGCTCAAGTGCTCTTCCTCTCCTCCCTCCCTGCAGCCCCTCCCCACAGACATATCTGCTCTGTAGGGTATACAGAAGCATACACAGAGCAAGGGAGAAATCTTCTCAGTAAATGTGCATCTGCTTGATAAGTATGGCAGACAGAGACCAATAAGATGTTTTGATTCTTCCTTTTGAAAGAAGCATATGCATATTGTTGCGCGCCTCCCCTAATCTCTGAGCGGTGAGATTTCAGGGGGTCCCTGCGCCCATCCAGGATTTGGTTTCCTTTGGGAAGAAGGCCAGCGGAGACTGCGGTGTCTTTATGAAATATGGTTTATTTATGTACACACATTCCAACCTGAGCTTAGGATGGAGGGGTTCAAGGCATCAGCAGTCTAATATCCAGCTTTTCCATCTAGGTGCAGGGGCATCCTATCGCCACGATGCAGGGAGCCAGCCTCTCTGCATGCCTGCAGCCCTAGTTCTCCAGAACACATACTACCAACCCCAAACACACTTCTTCCCGCCCAGGAGTGGGGGGGAGACTCTCCTCCAGTAGAGTTTAAAATGACAAAAGGATCTTCCCAGCCCCTTTCACCAGTTGCCGGGGCAATTAACAGGCCCATTAACTACCTGCCCACTCTATTTGATTAACAAAGGAGATTCATCTGGCTAGCAGAGCCAGTCTCCCAGGCATAGGATTCCAAATCAGAGGCTGGAAAGGTGACCCACAGAAATCATCCATTCCAGCCCCCCCATGTTCATAACACTACACCCTTCTCTGAAAGAGGTCTGTCCCAGACCTGCAAAAACAACAACAGAATAACAACTTTTCCTACAAAGAAATAACAGATACAGGTTAGCAAGACACTGCAATATACATCATTAAAAGCATAGTCATATTACAGTCTCATTTCCATACAAGTACAAAAACAGTCCATTCCCTTACAGCACCTTTTTCAATTAATTACTCTCTCTTTGGGCTTCCTCTTCTTTCTGGGAGCTCCCAGTCACAGTTCTGCATCCAACAGCTTACCCAGTCCTCATAACTTGGCAGTTGTCTGAGTTCCTGACATGTTTAAGCATGCCCTCAACCACATGTACATTTACTCCTTGCTCCCCCAAACAGTTGTACACACACCCACAATCCAAGTCACAGAATAACAAATCCTAAACATTAAAATCTTATTACAAAAAAACCTATCAGCATGATTCCTAAAAAAACCCCATTAAACAGCTCATATCCCCACCAGCATGCAGAAAGGCACAAACCAACAGCATTACACAGTCCCATAAGCACAACCCCCACCCCGAAGCCATGCAGTTGCCAACATGGCCCTTTGTCTTGGGGCTTCATGGCGTTCCCAGTCCAAGCTGATCCCTGCTGCTGCCTGCAGGGGGTTGGGACTCCTTTCCAGGAACAGATTTGTTTCCTCCCCAGCACATGGCAGGCTGTAGCCATGTTCTTGCCACTCTCTGCTCTGGGAAAAGTCTTCAAGCCAGTCCACTTGGTTTCCTGCCCCAAACGCCAAATCAAAGTTCTGCCACAAGTCTTTATCCGGGGGGATCTTCTTAAAGATTAGCTGGCCTAGTCCACCCAGGCTGGCAGAAAGAAATCTTCTCTGTCCTTCCTCACAATCTCCAGTATGCAACATGGGCCCAAACAGAGGCAGGAAACCCTCCCAGTGTCTCTTACCCTCCAAACTCACTGGGTACTGGGTGCCTCTCACTGCTGGAATTCGCCCAAGGACTGCACCCATCATAGGAGCTGCATCCCACCCCACAAGACCATTATGGGGCACCCAAGGGACAAAGTCACTTGGGGATTTTATCTCACCCATCTCTCCAGGCGCTGGGAGCTTCTCTTGGACTTGAACTCCCTTCTCAGGTTTCTCCTGCTGCACCTTTTCTTTCACAGCCATTTCTCCAGGCGCTGGCAGCTCCTCTCCAGCCTCTAGTTCACCTTTGTCTGAAGCTTTTTCTTCCTCCTGCACTTTCTCTTCCACAGCTGGCACACAGGGAGCAGAGAAATCTATCAGCAGCATCTCTTCTCCAGCCTCTATTTTACTTTCTTTGAAGGCATCTTCCTCTTCTTTTTCCAGCCTGTCCTCCTTCAAATCTTGGGGCTTCACTTCCAGCTCTCTGCTGTTTCCCCCCCTGGCAGGCTCCTGGACAATCAAAACTTCTTCTTCCTCCACTACTGACTGCAACTCCTTACAGCCCACTCCTTCCAGCTGCCCATCCACTTTCTGGATCTCTTTAGCCACCTCCATCTGGGTGCTCTGCAGCTGGACTCCTGGGTCACCCTCGACCCCTTGTAGTGGCTGATCAGGCAGGGCTCTCACCTCCTCACATGGGGTCTCCTTTTTCTCTCCAAAGATGCTTTCATATATCTCTCCCATTCGTTTCCAATGCTCCTGCCGCTCCTGTTGCCTTTGCTGCTGGTCCTCCTGTCGTTCTTTCTGCCTTTGCTGCTGGTCCAGCTGGAACATCAATTTCATCTGTTCCAGGAGAAATGCTGTTCTCCCCTCCATCTTGACTCAGGCACACCTTGCTCCCAAGGCTTCTTCTAGGAAACTCAATCCCACTTCTAACACCAGTGTTGCGCGCCTCCCCCAATCTCTGAGCGGTGAGATTTCAGGGGGTCCCTGTGCCCATCCAGGGTTTGGTTTCCTTTGGGAAGAAGGCCAGTGGAGACTGCGGTGTCTTTATGAAATATGGTTTATTTATGTACACACATTCCAACCTGAGCTTAGGATGGAGGGATTCAAGGCATCAGCAGTCTAATATCCAGCTTTTCCATCTAGGTGCAGGGGCATCCTATCGCCACGATGCAGGGAGCCAGCCTCTCCGCATGCCTGCAGCCCTAGTTCTCCAGAACACATACTACCAACCCCAAACACACTTCTCCCTGCCCAGGAGTGGGGGGGAGACTCTCCTCCAGTAGAGTTTAAAATGACAAAAGGATCTTCCCAGCCCCTTTCACCAGTTGCCGGGGCAATTAACAGGCCCATTAACTACCTGCCCACTCTATTTGATTAACAAAGGAGATTCATCTAGCTAGCAGAACCAGCCTCCCAGGCATAGGATTCCAAATCAGAGGCTGGAAAGGTGACCCACAGAAATCATCCATTCCAGCCCCCCTCCCATGCTCATAACAATATATTGGAAAATAAGTCAATGGGATGTCCTTGTGGACCTGTTGAATATGATCTATTGCTATTTTAACTCAAATGGCTAGTTGGCTTATTTTTATCTAGCTTTTCCGTCTAAAATTGCTCACAAGTTTTTAATATGTATTGGGGACCTAAAGCGAGGAAAAGGGAGTTGGGGTGATCTTGATGGAGAAAGGCAGATGATGAAAGGGTTAAACATCCCCTCTCTCTATTTCTCCATCCAAGGTTGCACCCTTCTGAATCTGCTTTTCAGGGCTTCATTTGCCCCTAATCTGATAGCATTAAAACTTTTAAGTGAATGGGGTCATTAGAGGCAATCCTAAAGGTGATCATTTCTAATGAAGTGGTCCATTAGATGTGGGTCATACAGACATTCCAGGTAAATATGGTTAAATGAGCTGTGAGACAAAGGAAAGATTATACAACAGACAATGAGGCATAAAGCTAATATCCTTGTTAAAATCAAAGTGCTGGCTGCCAGAATTAATAGTTTCTAGGAAGGGAGATGTTCTTACCCCTTTACATTCTACATGAGAGCATTTTTGAATGGCAGGAGAGCTTTTTTGATAAAAAATGAGGGGGAGGTACTCATACCTTGATAAATGTACCATGGATAGCAGCACAAAATGGTTGGCATGGATAGCAAAAATAGAGGGTTGGTACTCCACAGTGGGTAGGATTTCTTATATATGTGTGTATATAGACACAGTAAACTTGCAACAGGAAAGACAATTACACATAAACTGAACCTTTCATGCATATGAGATCCTGGGTTCAAGGAGCCCAACTCAGTCAATTTCCAATAAAACATGGGAGGATAGGAAAATATGGAATGGGAATGACACCCACTGCCAAGATCCATCAAGAAGATTCAGAGACTAGTCATTGGCAATGGAAGAAACTTCACAGGATCTGGGGCCAGATGGTACCCAGGTCCTCACACCCAGCCAGTGGAGGCTCAGCCATGAGGTTTGCTGTAGGGATGGGTGAGAAATTTGATTCAGTTTGCATTACAAGCTTAACCTATCAAATTCACACTGTCTGAAACGATATGAGAACCAAAACACAGCTATCCTTTGGAATTCACCTTAATCTGAATGTTGCAATGCAGATCAGCAAACAGTGTTTACAAAAATGAATGCATCAGGGGGAAAGTGTGCATAAAAATAAATGGACGAGTGAAAATAACATACACAATTTCATTCTGTTAGAATAAATTACACACAAAAATGTGTGCATTAGTCAAAACTGCATACAGGCATATCCCGCTTAACATTGCCCTGCTTAACGTTGCCTCGCTATAACGTACATGCTCCATTCGTCCCCATACTTAACGTTTGCGCGCTTCGCAATAACGTACACTTTATTGGCATGACGCCGCTGCCATCTAGTGGTGATTGCATGCAGTACAAGTGAAGACAATTGCTTTACTTAAAGGTTATTTTTGCTTAAAGTATACTCTCCAGTCCCGTTACGAATGTTAAAGCGGGCTATGCCTGTAGAAAAACATGTTCATTGGGAGAAAGTCACACTAGAAGGCTATTGATTTTTCATGAGGGATTTTTTTTTTTAAAAAAAATGCAAATCTCTGTAGAAATGTGGAGGACTGAATTTAGGAATGGAAAAATGAGAAACTTAAAAGAGAACCAAAAATGGACAGGTCCTTCGATCCCTAGCTCAGCCATGCACAGATTGCAGCTGGTGGAGATTTCAGAAGCAGCCAGAGGCAGCCAGAGGCAAACTGGATCGGGAAGAGTGAAGGAGAAAGCAACGTTTCAGAGCAAGAGTGAGATGGGCAGAAGAACCAACTAGCTTAGGTTGTTTCCCCTCTTTTGGGGGGCAGGGAGCCAGGAGGATTTCTCTGATCTGACCCTGGCTGCAGTGAGTAACTGCAGAGTGGGTCCCCATATTGAGAAGGTGGCTGGAAGAGAGTGGCTAGTATGTACTTGAGGAATTCAACTTAAAATGCTTACCTGCGAGGGGCTTATTTGCCTCAACTTAACATAAGAACAGCCCTGCTGAATTAGACATATTTTGCTGCTTCCATTACATCCACACTGTGCCATCCAGAAGAGTTTTTCCAGGGCCTTTTACAGTCTGGCCCAAAGGAGGTAGTGGAACCTGTGCTTGAGGACATCATGTTATGATGCATTCTTCTCTGATTGGTTGTTATCACATGTGCTTTGTTTACAATAACTGATATGAAGTGGGAGCCACAGGCAGAGGCAGAGACTGTGATCAATCATCAGACCAAGCATTAGCAACAAAAATGTCTGTGTGTCAGCAAGTTGCTGATGCTGTCAAGGGGCTAAAGAGGCAAAAGGACTGAAGTGACATCATTCCAAGATCATGTGCATTGCAAATGGGATGCTTTAATTTTCTTTGAAAAAGGGTTACATAAACACACAACTTAACATGCACAAGGTAACGTTTGGCTGCTTATTTATGGCAACCATGCAGACTGCCCATATCAAGAATGCCTGGCTTCTAAAATGGTTCTGAGGCAAGGAATTGTGAGGGGAAACATTTGCCTGATATGGGACCTCTGAGAAGGCCATGAGATTTTAGTTTTCACAGCTGAAGCTAGTTAATTAGGCTACCAGCAAGAACATCTGCTTATCAGTTGAAATTGGTACTTCAAGGCCAATCGCCCAGGGAAGGTTAGTGAGTGTGTGACTGTTAGGCAGGAAAGCTGGAGAAGATGTCATCATCAGGAAGCCCCCTGACTGGCGAATTAATTCCTGGCTGTTGCAGAGCATTTTCCCATAAGAATAGGATTCGGACCTTAGCCTTTGTTCCCCAATGTTCTCCTATGGTTGCTGATGCTACCTATGTGGGGTTCTATCTTCCATCTGCTATCCAGGCTATGCATCTCTGGGGAGATGTGGAACCATGAGGTGGTTTGCTGTTTACCTCTATTGTAAGTATAGAGTAGGCTAGACAGTTTTGTTATTTTTGTCTGTGACTGTAACTCTTTGTATTTTATCTAGCCCTAAGGGGTGTGGGTTTTAAGGAACTATTTTGTTGCTATACTTGCACACATATTTTATTTAATAAAGCTACTTCTTATTTACCAGTGTGTGTTCATTGCAGGGGAGATTTGGCTCTGAGTCCAGTACCTTCGCTGATTAGCCACAGGCTACTGTATATTTGGATATTTTGCTTATGGCTCCGGGACAATGACTGTACCTTTGACTCTTGTCTTTGGAATCCTTGGCAGGTCTATTTCTGGCACTTTGGGTTTCCTCTTGGCCCAGAGCGGGTGACCAGGAGTAAGGGGTGATGGTAGTCTACCTACCTTGCAGGGTTGCTGTTGGTTTACTCAGCCCTGGTAGGGGAAGCACGGGTTGTGTATTGCCAGGATCAATTGCCCTGGGTTTGGGAATTGAATTCTGGGACTGAACTGGCAGCAGTGGTTCATGACAGCCCAAGTGCAGGAAATGCAAATTAACTTGTAATCAATTTTGGTTTGAGTTGTGGAAATGTTAAAATGTGTTGGATCAATAACAGGACTTATAAGATATTTAAGAATTATGAATCTGCTAGTTTTGACTTAAAAGCAACTAACTTGAAGTTTCAGCCACACCAGCAACTGCATCTTTTAAAAAAAATTTTTTTTGTATGTATCATATATGTACATTTACATATTTGCATCAGTGGTTGCTACCCATTATGGTTAGGTAGTACTCCCTCCAGGGTTGGAGGCAGTGTGCCCCTGAATGTCAGTTACTGGAAACCACACTGAGATCCTACTTATGTGCTTCCCCTAGGCATCTGGTTGACTACTATGGGAACAGGATGCTGGACCAGATGGGCTATTGGTTTGATCCAGCAGACCTCTTATATTCTTATGTCTGTCATGCTGTGCCTGAATGCAGTTGCTTCTTAACTGCAAAGTCCTTACTGTTAGATTTTAAAGATATTTTTAAAATATTAAGTAGTTTATACTTTTTAAAATAAATAACACTGGCTATATGATGGATTCTGACCACTCATAGGGGTAATGGGCTTGTGTATTGCCCCCAACCCAACCACACTTCCTGAGAAAACAAGAAAACTAGCCATTGTTTGTTCTATAATTTTGGGAGAATGGGGATGATGTTTAGCATAATATCATTGATTGGAGGCGGCTACATAACCATGCATCTAACGGAGACAAAGAGTGGAGCCTGGTATAACTTACAGGAACAATGTAGTACTTTAACTGTGAATGGACAGATCAGACAAAGATCATTGCAATATAATGATGATAGTGGTGGCGGTGGTGGTTGCAAGCATAAATTTCCAGCATTTTTGTCAGGGAAAAGCTGAGTTTAATTCATGACAATATACTGTTGCTTCAGTGAAATTGTACAATAACTAACTCACAGATCCTTGAAGGAATTTGGATGAGCAATTTCTTTACTGCAGAAAAGAGGAGTGAGAGTGTGTCGTTTCAGAGAGCCTTGTGCCAGGATTTGATTAATAGCCTGTGAGTAGCTGAATGTGTTCTTACCGTCCTACAGCAAGTGCCATATGGTACATTATCACTTTCATTATAAACTGCATCTTAGCACAGTGACAAGTGCAATTTCTGACAAGCAGGGAAATCATATAATAAGAGGGAGACCATAATTTGTGGCAGTAGAATTTGCTTGATGTTCGAGGGCATGAGGGCTTACTTGGAGGCAAAGTGCATTACTTTAGTCATAACATTAATACATGCCACAACCCAAAGGAGGTTTGATGTTATTCAGCAGCTGTCCTTTGGGAGCCGGTAGACAGATAATATTGACTGCGGCTGTTGTAAAAGGAAAAGATACAATAAAGTTTTCGTCACCAAAATACTAGGGGGGGAAGTTGTGAAGTAAAATAAAACTGAATACATTTGTGGGGGAGGGATGTTGGACCATTAGAAAAAAAACCCAAAAGTAACAGGAGGACAATGCCTTTATTAGAACACCAAATAAAATGTCATAAAGTAATAAGCAAGCGTTAACGTTTTCCAGAGCTGTTGTCCTTAAAAAACAAAAACAAAATTTCTTTAGTAATATACTACTTCTGGGGCATCCTGTGGAAAGAAAATCACAGAACTTCATTCTTTAAAAAAATCACCAAAGTGTCCCCCTTTCCTGACTTTCCTGCCTGTAAATTTGGCCAATTTTGGAAGAGGCATTTTGCCTCCGACCTAAATTTGTGACACACTCTCTTAAGGATAGTACAAATGATGGACTTCGGGCCTTTACATTCATGCCCATTACTCCTCCTGCCCTAATTCATTGCCAATACACCCTGGAATAAAGACTTGTGAGACAGAATAATGGTGGAAAGGTCATATTTCAAAGGTCAAATATAACAATAGATCAGCTAAACAATAACCATATTATATAAATATGGACAGGTGGGTATTGAATTAATGTACAGGAAGGAAGCATCCCTCCACTCTCCTGAGCATGTAAATGGCCGCATTCCATGGCCCCACAGCCAAGGATTGAGAGAAAATTCTCCCTCTGTGCTAAGTGAGCCTAGGATATGCGGCCCCAAAGTGCACACCTGGGCCCTGCTGACCAGCCTTCCCCAAGGTGTGCACACTAGGGTTTAATTTATTTAAAACACAATTTAAAAATTTAAAACAATTTAAAACACATGCTAAAATGCCTGGGAGAAGAGGAAAGTCTTGAACTGGCGCCGGAAAGATAACAGTGTTGGCCCCAGGCGCACCTCGTCGGGAAAATCATTCCATAATTTGGGGGCCACCACTGAGAAGGCCCTCTCCCTTGTTGCCAGACTCCCAGCTTCCCTTGGAGTAGGCACCTGGAGGAGGGCCTTTGATCTTGAACGTAGTGTATGGGTGGGTTCGTATCGGGAGAGGCGTTCCATCAGGTATTGTGGTCCCAAGCTGTGTAAGGTTTTATAGGTCAAAACCAGCACCTTGAATTGAGCTTGGAAACATAAAGGCAGCCAATGCAAGCGTTCTTAAGTTATCTTACCTGTCCTTACTGAATGCCAAACAGACCAGAGAAGTACATATTTCAAGAGCAAATCAAAGAACCCTACAGTATGGAGTAGGCAAAAAAAGGGCCAATCAGCCCCCCGTTACCCCAGAATACTCAGTGACTAGCCAAAATAACCACACTGTAGAGGGAGGTAGGGAAAATGGATGGGTGTGGCAAAGAAAAGAAAGTAAGTTGACTGGATCAAAGCAGACTTAAACAGAAGCCTGATTACCCCCTTCCTATTGGGCACTCCAACCCCTTTTTAATTCCAATTCCTCTCCCCCTTGGAGAAACTAACTGGTGTCTTTTCCCAAAAAAGGGTGGTGGTGGGGGACGATGTGGCAAATTCACTCCTGCTAAAAGGCAGCAGTGGCATTGTTCTGTTTAACATCTTTAGAACCTGTAAACCGATAACAGTTGCAATTCCACAGCAACCAAGGGAACTGTCATTCTTTGACAAATGAATTCCAACAATGGATTCTTAGCATCCCCACAAAAATTCCCAATGTTCTTTCAGGAAAATCATCAAAGTTAAAGTCGTTTATAATTATCCGCCCCCTGTTGGTTTCTTCTGTAAATGCAGCCACTAAGTTGTAAATTTTAGAGGTTATTTGAGGCGAAATCAGTGTTGTGGAATGCTCTCCCTGTTGAAACAAACCAGTTAAAAATATGACAAAGCAGTTAAAAACAAACAAATAAACCAGTTAATAAAATCACAAGTTGAGGTGTGGTTTATATTGTGAACCTCTTAGAAGCCATTTTGGCATTTAAGTGGCACATAAATCTAATAATAATAATAACCGCTTCTACCTGGTGGGTTGTCTCCAGAGGGTAGTGCTTGGGGAGCATTGCTCAGCACCCTGGGATCTCCAGTATGGGGTCCCGCAGGGGTCAGTTCTGTCCCCCATGCTTTTTAATATCTACATGAAGCCGCTGGGTGAGGTCATTAGGAGCTTTGGAGTGCGTTGCCATCAATACGCTGATGACACACAGCTCTATTTCTCCTTTTCAACTTCTTCAGGTGAGTCTGTCGACCTGCTGAACCGATGTCTGGCTGCGACAATGGACTGGATGAGAGCTAACAAACTGAGGCTTAATCCAGACAAGACTGAGATGCTACTGGTGGGTGGTTCCCCTGACAGGATGGGTGATGTTCGATCTGTTCTGGAGGGGGTTGCACTCCCCCTGAAGGAACAGGTTTGTAGCTTGGGAGTTCTTTTAGATCCATCCCTGTCACTTGAGGCTCAGATAGCCTTGGTGGCGCGGGGTGCTTTTTACCAACTTCGGCTAGTGGGCCAGCTACGCCCCTATCTGGACAGAGGGAACGTTGCTTCAGTAGTTCATGCACTGGTAACCTCGAAATTAGATTACTGCAATGCGATCTATGTGGGGCTGCCTATGAAGACAGTTCGGAAACTGCAGCTTGTGCAGAATGCAGCAGCTAGACTGCTCACGGGGACCAGACGGTTTGACCACATAACACCAATTCTGGCTCGCTTGCACTGGCTGCCTATCTGTTTCCGGGCCCAGTTCAAAGTGCTGGTTTTGACCTATAAAGCATTACACGGCACAGGACCACAATACCTGTTGGAACACCTCCCCCGTTACGAACCTGCCCGTACACTACGTTCATCATCAAAGACCCTCCTCCAAGTTCCCACTCATAGGGAAGCTCGGAGGGTGGTGACGCAGAAAAAGGCTTTTTCTGTGGTGGCCCCCGAACTGTGGAACAATCTCCCAGAGGAGATACGCCTGGCACCAACGTTACTATCATTTCAGCGCCAGGTTAAAACTTTTCTCTTCGCCCAGGCTTTTTAACATGCTTTTTAACATGCTCTTAACTTGCTTGTATGTGTGGATATTGTTTTATTTTTTTAACATTTTAAATTTTAATGTGTTTATATTGTTATAGGTTTATTGTACTTTTGATGTTTCTTGTCTTGTGAACTGCCCAGAGAGCTTCGGCTATGGGGCGGTCTATAAGTTTAATGAAATAAATAAATAAAATAAATAAATAAATAATAAATGTCTTCCATTATATTCAATGGGAATTGTGAAGCCAGCCTGCTGGGCAAATACCTGCAGGTTTACAGATGTTTAGGCTATCATCCATTTAAACCATTGTGAGCTCCTACTGGAAGTTGTTTTTTCTTTAAAAGCCAGGGACCTTTAAACTATGGCTACCCAGAATGATCAACATCAACAGAAGGAGGAAGTCGAATCTCCAGTAAAAAGCGTCGAGGTCCACTCAGCCTTCCATCCATCCGTGGTTGGTAAAATGAGTACCCAGCATATGCTGGGGGGGTAAAGAAAGGCCGGGGAAGGAACTGGCAATCCCACCCCATATATACGGTCTGCCTAGTAAACGTCGCAAGACATCACCCTAAGAGTCGGAAATGACTCACACTATAAGTGTAGGGACACCTTTACCTTTACCCAGAATGATATGAGAGTTAGAAATAACACCCTTTTTTGTGATCTTTAAATACTTTTTCCCTCAGGAATGCATTGATAATTTTGGTGCAAATGCTGCTTTAAAATTACCTGCAGGAGAAATGTGCATGTTCCCTAAGTTATCAGTTATAGAAGAGGCCCTTCTGTTTTCAGCGTGGAATATCAGTGAGCTTTGTTCTTTTGGAACCAGTGGAGCCTGCTGTTTTTCCTATTTAATATGTATCACTTTGTGCAGCCATCTCTTTGCATTTGAAAGAGGGGGAAAGAACAGACTGAACTCGGTAAGTAATAATACAACCCAGAGCCACCTAGTGTGATGATGGCGGAGCTGGGATTTGAGTGTTCTCCTTCCAGGGCCAAGTCTAAAGTTAGACAGATTGTGTTTCCCCTCCAGTTGCCTCTGTAATTTCACTTTAAGCAAAATTCTAAGAGTTTGGGATTTCCTTCTCAGGCAAAACATCTGAGGAGTTTTGAGGGGATCCCAAGAGTTTTGATACAGTGGCATCCTGAGGTCTTCAGCAAACTTTGATTTAAGCAGGACATAATGCAAATTTGGAAGTTCTTCCTCAGGCAAAACATCTAACTTAAGGAATTGTGGAAGAAGACGAAACAGTTTTGATAAGTCTAGTAAAATTTCTCTAAGCATTTCACACATCTGTCCTTGTTTGTTTGTTTTTTCCCCAGAGGGTTAAAAGTGGTATTTATTGATCTTCCATGGAGTAGAAGGAGGTACACAGGGCTATTTGGGATATCATGCTAAACCATAATTTGAGAATAAACCTGTGTGAGCTTCACACTCATGTCCTTCCCAAAATCACGACCGCTTTCGGTGTGGCTGTGAGGAAGACTTCAGAAGCTTTTGCTTCAGTTTTAGATTAATCACAGTTTGCTATGTCATCTAAACTCAATAACCTAGGGCTAATATGATTTGTTGAAAGAAGCCAACTTCAGTCCCTAGCTTAAGCAGCTGTCTTGTTTCATCACACCATAATTAAAATTAACCATAGGCCCCATCCACACCATTCATTTAATACCACGTTAAACAGTAATGGCTTGCCCCCAAAAACCTTAGGAGCTGTAGTTTGTTAAGGGCTCTGAGAGTTGTTAGGAGAATCCTATTCCCTTCACACAGCTACAATTCCCAAAGTTCCCTTGGAAGAGAGATTGACTGTTAAACCATTCTGAAAATTGTAGCTCTATTTTACCTACAGGCAAAAGCTGCAGAGTACTTCACTGTTGATTTGGTACATGTATATTCCATGGGGAAGTACAGCACATAAGTAATATATATATATATATATATATATATATATATATATATATATATATATATATATTATAGTACTTTTATATTGTAAGTCACCTTGAGACTATTTGTAGTAGTAGGCATCTACAAAAGAATGTAATAAATAAATATGCAAACTACAGTTCCCAAGATTCTTTGAGGGAAACCATAACTAAACAGTGGTATAAGAATGCTTTAAATGTATGGGACAGATGGGGCCATTGTTTATGGTTAACATATAATGTTAAAACTGTTAATCTAAAATGGAAACAGATGCTTCCAGTCTCCTCCTCATAGCTGCACTGGAAGAGAGGGGGCAGGGGGAGTATACAAGCCCAAAGTTTGTCCTTGTAAAACTAAACAATTGTTTGCATTATGCATGAACCAGGCAATAGATTTCCCAGGAGGTTTTTCTTTTTAGGCACTTACCAGGCCCAGACCAGCTTAGCTTCGACAAGGTTGCAGCACCATGTGGCTTTCAACTCAGGATCTGCTCTGCCTAATTAGGCAGAAATGTTCAAAGGCAATTAACAACACTGCTGAGATATAGATTTATTTCTGCTACAAAATGGTATGATATCATGATGGCACCATCATTGATCATAGTGTGCACATGCATTTCATGATCATGAAGGTCTTTGTTTTCAGGTTTTGTTGGCTTTTAGTAGTGCTTCAAAAACCCATAAAAACATTTCATGAAATGAAATAAAATAAAGTTTTGGTGAATGCCTCTTTGACCATTTATTTGATGATTTAATGCAATAAAATAAAAACCAGAAATTGGTGAAGTGCAGAGCTTACAGTGTAATATTGAGAACAGGAGAAACAACAAAGGGAAGACATGGAGGGATGAAGCTAACAAGGAATGAATGTGAGCAAATTTAGATACATGCCATTAAAGATCAGTGGGGAATAAGGATTAAGAGGTTAGGTCAAAGGCATCTTCATTTTTCTTATGAATCATCAGCCTGGTTTACATGTAATGCTAAACCATGGTCCATAGCTACATGGACAAACTTCCATGAGCTTGAGTAAAGTGTTGAACTTTTTCTCCTCTCCTCCTCTTGCACAGCCAGGAGGATGACTTATGTTTCACTTTTAAAGTGCATGAGTTATGCATGAACAAGGGATACTGGTTTAAAACAAACAATAGTTCATTTAATAAACCAGCTTCATAACCCATGGTTTGAAGTTAGCTAGTTATGAAACTTATCAGAGTTCGTTTTAAATCAGGACACCTCATTTATAATGCTAAGCCAAGTTTCTTTAGAACTGAAATGAAACGCAGCAGACATCCTCCTTCTGGCCATATAGGAGGAAGACAGGAAGGGGGATGAGCCTCAAGCTTTGCTCAGGCTCATGGAGGCTTATCCACATAGCACTAAGACATGGTTTATTGTTGCATGCAAACACCATTGCTGTTGAAATTTATATCCTACCCTCCCTCCACAAAGAAGCCTAACTATTGCTTAACATGTGAGCAATTAAACAATTAGACCACATTGGCCCTGAGGAAATGCATGCCCTTGAATATGTATACACCCTTAACTTTTCAGTTACCTTCTAAACATGAACAATAGCCAATTGTTCAGTAGCACAGCTTCCTACCTCCCTCTTTTCTTCCTTTGAGAATGTGTGAATTAATATACTGCCAGAATATGCTTGGTGTCAGAGATGTTTGAAAAGGGAGTATAATAGTTCACCTTTAGTGGGGTTGTTCCTAGTATAATTATGTTTAAAGTGTTCAGGGATCAAGAACATTGTTGTACAAGCAGAAAAAAATCAAGTTGGATGTACTTTGGATAAGGATCTAACTTGTCCTAGATAGGCAATTAAACTGCATTGCTGACTCATTTGTAGATTCATCTCTCTTACAGTAATGGTCATCGTGGTTTAATTAATACAGATCTGCTGCTCATCCATGACAGTCAGCATTGCTCTTTGGACTCTTATTTTGGCAATGTTGTTTCAGCTCTCAGTAATAAGAGAGGTATCATTACTGAGGACAGCATCAACCCAGGCCCTCTGTGTCCCAAACCCACATGTGATGATACTTCAAGGAGCACCTACATCTCTGACCACAGTGTGAGATTATAGTGGCAATTTCATAAGCAGTGAAATGGGCCTGGCTGTATTTGATTTATTTGATTTATTAAGTTAATTTATATTCTGCCCTTCTGTTGCAATCACAATGCATGGTGTGGCTTAAAATTTTCAAAGAACAGATAAAATAAATCATGGCAATCAAATAATACGTTAAAATAGAGATGTGCAGTTTTTCTATGCCAAGTGTCATAGGCCACCTCTATTTATGTAGCAATTGGCCATCTCAAGCACTTTTTATTTGATTTACATAAAATTATGTAGAAAAGGTGATGTTGCAGAAAAAATACAAGCCGAAATGAGAGTAAAAAGACAAAGAGTTCCCTTTTGCCTTTGGTGTTGGTTACTTTAATTCTAAGTTAATGTTACCTGTAAAAGTATCAACATCTGATAAGGAGCCCAGGCATTCACCCAACACTTGTATCTAGGTATAGCTGAAGCTGTTAAGAGGTGAGTTAGGAGAACTTGTCAGAAAATAACATCAGCATCTAGATGCAGGGTCAGGATGAAAGTTCATATGTAAAGAGAGCAATGAGAGGATAGTATTAATATGAACATGCGCTGACAAATCATAGATAGATACAGACAAAAGCTATAAAAGACAGACAGGGATTTTTGCTAGTTGTCCCTGACACTGAAGAACAAAGAAAAACATCTGCTCTGAGTTTTGAGGTCCACACACAAGAGTGAGATGACTCCTTTACTCATGGAAATGTAATGTGATGTATGCTGTACTTTGAAATGTAGCATGTTAGTATTCATCGCCTGTGTATGTGCTGTGTAAGATCTATGTTCTGATATATGGCTATATCCACATGTAGCATAAAATATATAAGTAAATTGGATATGTTTATAATAAAGTGCTACAAATGCTCTTTCACAATTTAACATCAACAGTGTGCAATAGGTAGTTGTTTGCTTTGGGCATTCTGTTTTCACATATTGTATTTTTTTTTAAAGTATTAAACCACAGCCAAAACAACACATGGAAGACTATTATGGCCACACACCCTCTCTCCCTGTGAACATAACCTCCAGCTCATAGGAGAGACTGACATACAGTTTAAGAACAACTCTCTTTCCTCCCTTTTGGCTCCTGTGGATCACATTGCACATGTACACCAGAGTGAAGAATGAAAAACTGATGTAAAAGGTCATAGATTTATTTAGCTATTAGTCAGGATCAGCAGCAATAAAATACAATTCTCTTTCCTGCTGTTGGTATGTAATGCTTTGGAGACCAAAGCCGGATGAGTAAATGCCTTCTGACATGGACAACTCCACCTTGGCTTGAAGCTTCAACAACAGTGTTAGAGTGGTGTGAGGCTTTGTTGCCAGCTCACAAAGAGGAATGGAGGGGCTGTTACCTCACTCCACCATACAGCATTTGACCCAGCAGGTGCCAACCATTATGCCAAGCAATACCCCCTCCAAGGTGGCTGGCAATGGTTGGGACACCCCCAAGTGTCTCAGGGTGCTTACCAGAAGTAGCCAAGGTATTTGTGGGGTTATTCACTACTTTCCCTTCAGTATAAGAGCTTTGTTCAGGCTCAGTGTACCTGCATTGCTCCTGAACCCTCTATCATTCACTGAAGGGTTCTGGTGAACCTTTTCTTCCTCCAGAAGGAAGTCCAAGACGCTTCTCATCACAGGACACCCACACATATTGAGCATTGTGTTTGCCCCTTTCTAGGTACTCAATGTCTCAGATTTTTGTCTGCATTTAGTGAGGTAACATTATTCCTCTTATCAGTAACTTTCCCACTAACCTTGTAATCAGTTCCCTCATCAAGGTTAATTTACAGATCTGGTACGCTGCAGCATCATACCTTTTGCCTTCAAAGTCAGTTGCTCTTAGTCGTGTGTTGAGCCTTGGTCCCTCCCTCCCCCAGCCTCAACCTCAGTCTCCTGTTATATATTGACGAAGGAGGACAGGGCATGTGTATGCTTTAGCTGCTGTCTCCTACAGTGCACTAAATTCCACAGTTGTGACAGAAATAATAATGAGCTGAACCAAAGTCCAATTAAACCATATCCAACACCTAGCCCAAGATTATCTCACAGTATGGGATAGGTTGAACCCCCCCCATTCTACTCAGTCACCAGAAAGGTGATTAGCTAATCTCAGACTGCACCAAGGGGAGAGGATGTTGCTGCTCTGAAGTGAAGAGGAAGTGGTTGGATGGCACTGCCCATTTTATAGAAGTTGTGCTCTCCCAAGATGATTGGCCCACTTGGGGCACATGTTGAGGTGCTCTCCTCTCTCTTAAGGAAGTCTAATGAGACTTCCTCCATAGTCAAGTGTGACAAATTTGTCTCTATTACAGGGATGGAGGAGCATCAATATTTCAGTCATAAGTCCAATTTGGAGGATAAATTACCTTTTGTTCCAACATCATTTACATGTTCTGCATCCCCACTTCCCATATCATTGGTTGCCACTGACAGAGTCTAACAGTCAGCAGAATGATATCCAGACATGAAGTAAGTTGTAACAGATGCTACAGGGCAGGGAGAAGCAATGAGTCAGATTTAGGCTGCAATCCAATACACATTTCCCATTGAACCTAATGGAGCTTACTTCTGAGAAGACGTATTGGATTGCAGCCTTAGCTATATTTGTTTTAAAGTTTTATTGATTTTATCTCTCTTTTTAATGGTGATGTTTATCTCTCTTTTTAATGGTGATGGTGGTATATTTGTTCACAACTGATTTATGCATTTTAGCCATTTTTATATGTACACTACTTTGATCAATTGGTTTATAAATTTCTGAAATAAAATGTGGAGCTGCTGTTTCCAGAGGGATAGTAATGTCAGTCTCTTGCAGCAAACACAACAAAGAGTCTTGTTGAACCTTAACACTAACCATTTTCTTACGAAAGAGGATTTTGTGAACCATAGTCCACTATCCTGAGTTAAAGGCACATATATACATATATATTATTTATTTAGTTATTCATTCGATTTATATCCCATCCTTCCTGCCAGTAGAGCCCAGGGCAGCAAACCAAAGCACTAAAAACTTTAAAACATCATAAAAACAGACTTTAAAATATAATTAGAACAAAACATCCTTAAAAACATATTAAAACAAAATACCTTAAAACATTTTTTTTTAAAAAAAATTAAATATTAAAAAGCAATTTCAACAAAGACACAGACTGGGATAAGGACTCTATTTAAAAGGCTTGTTGAAAGAAGGTCTTTAGTAGGCACCGAAAAGATAACAGAGATGGTGCCTGTCTAATATTTAAGGGGAGGGAATTCCAAAGGGTAAGTGCTGAGTATGTAAGGGATAAGACAGTCATCTCAAACTGTATAGGGCTTTGTACACTAAAACTAGAACCTTGAACTTAGCCCTGTAGCTAATAGGTAGCCAGTGCAATTATTTCAGCAGTGGGGTGACAAGTTGGCGATACCCTGTCCCAGTGAGCTATCTTGCCACTGCATTTCGCACCAGTTGAAGCTTCCAGAACAACCTCAAGGGCAGCCACACATAGAATGCATTACAGTAATCCAGCCTGGAGGTTACCAGTGCATGGACAACAGTGGTCAGGCTATCCCAATCCAGAAATGGCTGCAGCTGTCTTACCAGCTGAAGCTGGTAAAAGGCACTCCTAGTCACTGAGGTCACCTGGACCTCTAGCAACAAAGATGGATCAAGGAGCATTCCCCAGACTATGGACATGCTCTTTCAGAGGGAGTACGACCCCATCCAAAACAGGCAACTGACCAATTATCCAAATGTGGGAACCACCAACCCACAGCGCTTCCATCTTGCTAGGATTCAGTGTCAGTTTATTGGCCCTCATACAGCCCACCACCAAGTCCAGGCAGTGGTCCAGGGCTTGCATGGCCTTTCCAGATTAAGATGTTACAGAGAAATAGAACTGGGTATCGTCAGCATACTGGTGACACTTTGCTCCAAATCTCCTGATGAATGCTCCCAGTGGCTTCATATAGATGTTAAACAGCATCAGGGACAAGATGGTATCCTGCAGCACCCCACATCACAACTGCTAGGGGGCCGAAAGACAATCACCCAATGCTATTCTCTGAAAATGACCCTAGAGATAGGATTGGAACCACTGTAAAAGAGTGCCTCCAATACCCATCTCACCAAGTCGGCTCAGAAAGATACCATGGTCAATGGTATCAAAAGCCACTGAGAGATCAAGTAAAAATAATAGGGTTGCACTCCCCCTGTCCTTCTTCTGATAAACGTCATCTATCAGGGCGACCAAGGCCAATTCAGTCCCATAACCAAGCCTGAACCCAGACTGGAATGGGTCAAGATAATCTCTTTCATCCAAGAGTACATACAATTGCTGTGCCACAACCCTCTTGATCACCTTCCTTAAAAGGGGGGTATTTGTGACCGGGAGGTAGTTGTCACAAACCAGTGGGTCCAGGGTAGGCTTCTACAGGAGTGGTCGGATCACTGCTTCTTTTAGGGCAGGTGGAACTACTCTCTCCTGCAACGATGTGTTGACCACACCCTGGATCCACTTGGTCAACCCCCCTTAGCAAGCTTTAATAAGCCAAGAAGAGCAAGGGTTGAGAGGACACATTGCTGGCTGCATTGTCACAAGCACCTTGTCCATGTCATCAGGCTGCATCAACTGAAACCGATTCCAAGCAGTTGCTGCAGACATTGCACTGGACACCTCACTGGGGTCTACAATAGATGTGGATGGGGCATCAAGATTGCTACAGAGGCAAGCAACCTTACCTTCAAAATGCATTGCCAACAATTCACATGACTAGGGAGGGGAATGGAAGATGGAAACTACTGTATTGTTGATAACACAAATGTCTGAGCACCACTAAGCCGATTAGCACAGGTAGTATGATAAACATCCACTGTTGTGATTCATTCCACAAGTGTTATCAGTGAACCTCTTGATGAATTGTAACTCAGTGGTTCCATATTACAGATTCCCTTTGAAACTCCTTTGTTCACAGTTGGCCCATTTAAAGTTTGTTACAGAGTGTCCTGGGAAGTTGAAATGTTCCCCCATTGCCTGTTGGATATTGCCATTGCTGATGTCAGATTTGTGTCCATTTATTCTTTTATGTAGAATGCAGAAGGGCATCGCTGGCAGATGATGGCATATATCACATTGGAAGATGAACGGATGAATTAACCTCTGAAGTTGTGGATGGCATTATTAGATCCTGTAATAGTGTTGCCAGAGTAGACATGGGGGCACAGTCAGCATCTGGGTCTGCCACAGGATCTGGCTCCTGTATTGGCTGCATACACACCATACATTTAAAGCATACTGGGAATAGTGGTAACTGCAGCTCACCCCTCACAAAGCTACAATTCCTTGCACTTTTAACAAGCTACAGTTCCCAGGATTCTGGGAAGTGTGTGTTTTAAATGTACAGTGTGTATGCAGCCTCCATATTTCTGTTAGGTGGCCTGTAGTTGCTAGTGAATAGCTGTTTTAAGCTTGAGGAAGTGACTGTTTTATCGTGGAGGAAGAACATGCCTGCCAGCTTTCTTATAATAATATAGTTCCACCCTAAGTATTTTTCAGAAGACAGGTTCTCAAAACCACCAGAATGGTGAATTAGCTGTTCTTAATTAATTTTTTCCCCATACAGTTGAACATATGAAGCTATTTAATGTGCAGTTTATCTAAGCTGATGTCACATCACAGGGTCCATTTACCTCATTACAGCCTATTTTGATTGGCAGCGCCTCACCAAAGTGTCAGGAAGCCGCCTTTCCCAACCTCATTACTGAGACAGACATGCCAGGGACTCCCCCTAGGAACCTATGTCCACAAAGCGTGTCTGTCACAGAGCTACTCTCCCCCACTGATTCTGTACTTCATTTCTTTAATTCAGTTTCTTCAGGTGATTATAATCTAGAGTATTGGTCTCCATGAAATCTCTTGCCTATTCCAATTTGAAATGGATCCAGCCTACATACATGGACAATCTGACAAGCATATCTGCATCATGTGTGGCATAGGAATTTTTATCATGTTGCATAAGAAATTCAGGGGTGGGAGAGAATATGTCTTCTGCTAGGCTATTTTTATTTTTCCATAAAATTATTTTCTGCAACCTTTTCTGTCATTTTTCAGTGCCACAGGAAATCATTAACATTAGAACTAGTAAATGGAGAGGGAGAGAAAAGAACCCTTTTGATAGTATCCATCAGAAATGCTTAGTTTTGCCACTGCTCTAACTTCACACTCTTACGTGCTCAGAAACATTCTCTCTTCTCTATATTCATCATACTCTTACACAAAAGAGCATAATGCTTTGCATACCATAATGAGATTGCAAAGCCAACTGTTTCTAAATAGAAAATAACATTCACGCAAGGTCAGTTATAAGGAATAATATTTCTGCAGCTGTCTGGTATTGTTTTCTTTCTGGAATTCATTGTACAGCTCAATGTTGTTTGCTGTACTTTGATGTTCCTTCTCGCTATTTTTTGTGGGGGTGGGGGAGGATGGGACACAAACTTATAAATATATATAATGAAAAGTTGGAAAGGCCAGTCAAAGATTTGTAGAGAATGCATGCTATCTTCTCTAATGGGATTCTTCACAGTTATAATTTGTGAAAGTGGCATCTGCATAATATTCAGGGAGATGGTATCAGCTGCAACTGAGAAGAAATAATTTCATAGCTCCAGCAAATGGATGGAACTTTTGTACATCTTCCACTGAAAGGAACTAGACAGGAACAGAATAGACATGTAGCAGACTGGGAATCCTATGCATACACCTGGGTACAAATATGGGGATGAAAGAGGACTAGACTGGTGAAACAGAAAGGCTTGGATCCAAAGAACCATATGGCTAGTTCCTTGTTTCTACCAGAAGCTTCAACGTGTTTCTCAAATGTCATTAATGTGCTAACACATTGTGGAAGAAGACTCATGGCACAGAATAATAGTGCAAAGGTCATATTTATCCAAATATAACAATAGAAGATCAGGAACACATTTGTTGTCTCATCAGCACACAACAGACTGTAGCCATCTTCCTCCCACTCGCTGCCCTGGAAAATGTCCTTGGCCCAGTCCACTTCATCCTCTGCCCCAAATTCCAGATCAAAGTCTTGCCACAGGTCTTTATCTGGGGGCATCTTCTTCAGGACTAGCTGGCCTAGCCCACCCAGGTTGGCAGAAATAAATCTTCCTTTCTGCTCTCCTTCACCATCTCCAGTGTAAATTATGGGCTCAAACAGAGGCAGGTAACCCTCCCAGTATTTCTTGCCCTAAAAACTCACAGGACCTTGGATGCCTCTCATTGCTGGAGTTTGCTCAGGGGCTGCATCCATCATAGGAGCTGGATCCTACCCTATAAGGCCATTATGGGGCTCCCAAGTGGCAAAGTCACTTGGGGATTTTATCTCACTCCTCTCTCCAGGTGCTGGGAGCTCATCTCGGATTTGCATTCCCATCTCAGTCTTCTCCTCCTGCACTTTTCCTTGCACAGCCATTTCTCCAGGTGCTGACAGCTCCTATCTCTCACACACATGTCCAACTTTTCCTCCTGCACTTTCTCTTCCACAGCTGGCGCACACACAGGGTGAAGAAATCTATCAATAGCTGCTCTTCTCCAGCCTGTAGTCCACCTTTCTCCAAGGTCTTTTCTTCTTCCTGCACTACTTCTTCAGCAGCAGGCACACATGGAACAGAGAGATCTGTGAGCAGTATCTCTTTTCCAGCCTGTTTTCTCTATTTTCTCCCAAGGCAGCTTCCTCTTCATATTCCAGTCTGTCCTCCTTCAATTCTTGAGGCTTTACTTTCATCTTTCTGGTGTCTTCCCCTGGGCAGGCTCCTGGACAATCAAGGCCTCTTTTTCCTCCTCCGCTACTGACTGCAACTCCTCACAGTCCAAGTCCTCCAGCTGCCCTTCCACTTCCTGGATCTCTTTAACCACCCCAGTCTGGGTGCTCTGAAGCTGGACTCCTGGGTCACTCTCAACTCCTTGTAGCAGCTGATCAGCCATGGCTTTCACCCCCTCACATGGGGCCTCCCTTTTCTCTCCAAAGATGCTTCCCATTCTCTCTACAAATTGCTGCTGGTGCTCCTCATGCTCTCATTGCTTTTGCTGCTGGTCCTCCCGGCACTCTCAGTGTCTTTGTTGCTGGTCTCTGGTGATGCCAAGCTGAGCTTAAGATGGAGGGGTTCAAAGCATCAGCAGTCCAATAGATCTTGCTTTTCCACCAGGCTTATAGGAGGCATCCTGAAGCCACCTTGCAGGGAGCAGACCTCTCTGCATGTCTCCCATTCCCAGCCTTTCTTCCCACTCAACTAAAAACACAAGCCTTTCCTAGGCCCCAGGAGGGGGGAAGGCTCTCCTGAAGAGTTTCAATAACAACAGGATCTCCCTGGCCCATTTGCCAGTGAATGGGCACTTGACAGACCTATTAGCCAACCAGGCAACTCTGTTAGATCAATGAAGGAGAATCATCTGACCAGCCAAGCAAGTTTTTTAGCTGCAAAGCCTACCTCCAGGTGCAGGGTCCCAAATCAGAGGCTGGAAGGGGACCCATAGAAATCATCTACCTCAGCCCCAAACCCATAACAGTGTTTTTTAAATGGGGGTTGATTGTGAGTGGCTTCTAGGTGCTGCACACACCCTACCAATTGGGGTGGGGTGGGGTGGGTGGGGTGGGGTTGGAAACAATTTGAAGGTTGGTTGGCAGCTAGCAAAAGAGACAGATTTTTTTTGTAGCTGATTGGTAAAAGGGAGCTGAGGGGGCATGTGCATGTTGTTTGCCGGTGCTGAGCTACTTGCCAGTAATCCAGCCTTGGATTTTACAACTTGCCTGGTAGCCACAGGAAACAAGGAATCTCATGCTGGTGAGTGAGCCAAGCAGATGGACTGGCAGAGGAGATGGAGCTCTCCCTCCCTCCGCCACCAGTTCATTTGGCTCCATGCTGGCCACAGAAGAAGTTAAACTCATCCCTCAGCAATGTTCTTTCTCTGCCACTCCACTGAGCAGAAGGCAGACTTTAAAAATATCCTGCTAAGAGGTTAGTATCCTGCCTTTCCATGCTGGCCACAGAAGAGGGGAGTTTCTTCTCCTCTGCAACAGGCATGGGTGCACAGGCTATTAAGCCTCTTAAAGGTCTAATAAAAATAATAATTGCATTGCATTCTGGGCTTATAGTCATGGCTGTCATTATATTATCCCACAGGTTTAGGAAAAGGTCCTCACTGTGCGAAGTAACCTTGCATTGGGTCTGCGCCAATACCAGGAGGCAGGAGAACTCCAATGGTTGTATTTATTCATTGTAAACAGAACAGTATATCAGCACAGTATATTTGCTAGGACTGAGCCTTGCCACACAAAGGCTAAGACAAAAACTGAGACTGATGAAAAGTTTCCAACCCTTCCTGATCTAATTTGTGGGAAAACCGAGGCCTGGCACTAGCGGGTGGCCAGGTGGGGCACTGGCCGTGGGTCCAGGAGCTCACAGACTTTGCTTTCTGTCCCTGGGCTGCCCGGGTGATGTCCATTCTCCAGGTGACTCATTGCCTAGGTCCTGATTGGTAGCACACAGGCACTGACAGTCACAGAAGACAGGGGTAGGAGGAGGAGAAGATGCTGCTGTCGTTGTCTGGTGTGCGATCGAGCCGGAGTGAGTGATGAGAGGCTAAGGGGGTGGGCCCAGTATGGTTTGGAGAGGGGAGCAAGGGGAGGGACAGCTGTGGCATCAGGAGCTGGAGAAGAACACAGGACTCAGAACTTGCAGTGAAGGCAGCAGCTGCAGCAGCAGCAGCAGCAGCTGCTGCTGCTGCTGCCAAAACAGAAAGGGGCACAGCGCCAGGAGCCAGCCAGCCAGCTCTTCTGCCTGGCTAAGGTGTGCATGAAAGACAGAAAGACAGGAAGACATAGAGAGAAGTGGAGGTGGGAGAATGTGCAGCAGCCTTAGCAAGATTCCTTTTCCTACTCCTCAGTCTTTCTGTCCCATTTGCAGCCCTCCTTCCCATTCATTCTCTTCCTTTTCTCACACTCCAATGGCCCCTCTGACCATCCATCATCCATTTCCTCCCCTCCAGCTTTGCTTGCTACAGCTTCACTCTCACCTTGCTCTCTAAACAATCTTGAAACATGCTCAACTGGGCTCCTACTGGGAGGTAGGGCAGGATATAAATCAAATCAATCAATCAATCAATAAATCTGAAATTAAGTCCCACTGATTTTGAGGGGCTTCTTTTTGAGTGAACATGCTTGTTTGCAGTGTAAAGTGTTAGAACACAATACTGTTGTGAGTTTGGGGTTGGAATGGATGATCCCTGTGGGTCCCCTTCCAGCCTCTGATTTGGAGACATGCACCTGGGGGAAAGAAACTTGCTCTGCTGGTCAGATGAGCTTCTTTTGTTAAACAAATAGAGTGGCCAGGTTTGTAATGGGTCTATAAGGTGCCCAGCAACTGGTGAATGGGCCAGGAATATCCTTTTGTTATTGAAACTCTTCAGGAGAGGCCTTTCCCCCCCCCATGGAGCCTAGGAGAGGCTTGTGTTTTTAGTTGTCTCAGAAGAATTGCTGGGGACTGGAGGCAGGCAGAGAGGCTGGCTCTCAGCATCATGGCTATAGGATGCCTCCTTGAACACTGATGGAAAAGCTGGATATTGGACTGCTGATGCCTTGAACCCCTCCATCCTAAGCTCAGGTTGGAATGTGTGTAAATAAACAAACCGTATTTCATAAAGACACCGCAGTCTCCACTGACCTTCTTCCCAAAGGAAACCAAACCCTGGATGAGTGCAGGGACCCTGGAAATCTCACCACTTGGCGATTGGGGAGGCGTGCAACAATACCTATCTCATTTCCCTTCCCACTTACTTCTTTGCTGGCATATTCTGAAAAATAGGACAGAGATGTGGGGGCGACTTTGGGGCTGGTGGCTGATGCATTTGCCTGCACTGCAAAGTCCATCAAACATTCAGCTCTGTGCTCTTTATAGACATTTTTTATTTTTTTGGCATATTTTCCCCTGACCTTATCTCTCTCTCATCATTTTACCCCTTTGATCTCCATGTTTTCCATCTTCTCTCTCCAACTCTCCCACTTTCCCAAATTAGAGAAACCAGACAGATTATCTGCATTTTATTTTTAAGAATATGAATAATCTTTGGGAGGGGGGAGCGAGGACATAGAAGCACAGGAAGCTGCCTTATACTCGGTCAGACCTAGCTCAATATTGTCAGCACTGACTTGCAGCAGCTCGCCAGGGTTTCAGACTGGGATATCTCCTACCTGGAGATGCCAGGACTGAGCCTGCGGCTTTTTGCATGCAAAGCAGGGGCTCTACTACTGAGCTATGGCCCTTCCCCCACAGAGCTTGGAAGATTACTTTTAAAAAGTAATAAATTACAGTTACAATTACTTGGCAAAAAAGTAGTAATTACCGTTACAATTACAATTGCTCCGACAGTAACTGATTACTTTTTCTCAAAAGTAATCACTACAATTACTTTTTTAAAAAGACGCCTACAAGGTGCTGGCCTTGGCTGCTGCACATCTAAGTAGCCTAAAACAATATTAAAAATAAACACACACACACACAGGGGGTAGTAGAATTTTTTTTTATCCATAAGATTAACAGAATGACATAACAGAATCTCACATGCCCCCCCAAGCAATGATGATACCCCGACACTTGAAATCAAATCTTACACTTGAAATGCTGCTTTTATAATACATTTCTGTTATGTCTGAAAAGAACAAGATGCTCAAAGAGCATGTCAGACAAGGAATGTCTTTTCACAGTCATTACATTGCCAGCAGTACTGAACAAGCATTCTACTGCAGCACTTGAAGGCATGCCTGTGTTGTGCTGCAAAAAACACTGCAGCACACATGGAAAACCATGGAGTGATGACACTTCCCTGCTGGGAGACCTCAGGTACCTCAACAATTCCTCATCAGCAGTGTCCAGCAGTTTATAGAAATACATAGTAGATAGGAAAGGCATACCTAGTTCTAACTAACTTGGAGGTGCAACACCCAGGTTTGGGAGTTGCCCTCATGGCTCAGGAGGGAGAGAGCAGAGACAAAGGTGTCTCCTCTCTCTCAGACAGTCAAACAAGAGAGGAAGGGTAAAGGGCGGAAGGAGGAAGGACAGATAAGCTTCCCTAAGCATATCAGTCTGCAAGGGAAGGAAGTCAGTCAGAGCATCACAGGTAAAGGTAGGCAAGCCTAGCCAGGAGTTTTATCTAAGAATTATGGCTTCTAAGAGCTGGTTGTTGGGAGAGCAAAAAAATCTCTCTCTTGGAAGCAAGCTGCTTGTTTCTAAATGTGTGTGTTGTTAATCTTCCACTAATAGTTGCACATAGAATTTTCTGAAGCTTGCTTGCTTGCTTGCTTTTGACAGATGCCCATTCACTTGAAGTGATTTTTTTTAGTCAATAGATTCCTATAGGTCTGAACACTATTGAGAAACCATTAACCTTGTCACAAGGTCTTCAGCTGCAGTTTCCCATAATAAAACCTGCAAATGAGGAGGGTGTGGAATGTGTTAGTTACAAATGGGGTGCACCTGCAGTGTGGGCACACTAGATGCCCACAAAGTGAATGAATCTTGGCAGCTTTGCAATCTAACTGGATTACTTTATTGCTTAACTGCATTCCTTGTTTGCCTCTGTAATTCTCACTTTTTTTTGCCCACTGTATGAATGTCTTTTGGGAATGCCTACTGATTATTTGTTATCATTTTGGGCTGATTACCTTCAGCTATTATCTTACCAAAGTAGCATACACATGATAGATTTAAGGCACATTTCCACCCCCCCAAAAAAAAGAATCCTGGGAACTGTGGTTTGTTAAGGGTGCTGGGAATTGTAGCTCTGTGAGGGGTAAACTACAGTTCCCAAGATTCTTGGGGAAAAGTCATGTGCTTACATGTATGATGTCTAAAGGGAGACTTTTACCGACTGATCCTATACGCCCAGAAGTAAATCTTATTGACTCCTATGGGAATTACTCCCAAGTAAGTATGCTTGGGATTGCAGCTTTTAGGTCATGCTTAACAGCCACCTTGAATCAAATTGAACAGATAGTTTCCAATCAGATTTAAACACTTTAGCCACTTAAAGTGGTCAGAGTGTCATTCTCTCTATTTCTGAAGCTCAGGCTATGGTTGCTATGGTATCACCATCCATACCACACATAATGAGTATTAGTGGGCAAGACGGAATACAAAAAAATCGAGAGAAAATACAGAAAGGGGATGACTCCCAAAACAGTCCAAATGAGTACTGAGCATGCTCTGTTATGGAATGCTTTCTCTCTCTCTCTCTCTCTCTCTCTCTCTCTCTCTCTCTCTCTCTCTCTCTCTCTCTGTGTGTGTGTGTGTGTGTGTGTGTGTGTGAGAGAGAGAGAGAGAGAGAGAGAGAACCATGTGAGAAAACTTCTCAGGTAAAAGGAACATGGGATCTGCTTCTTCAAGGTGTGGTTTCATGACATTGAAATGTGCATATGAGGGGTGGTGGCAGCGGGGGAATGAGAGGAGAGGCAAGGCAAGGCGAGGTGAGGCGGGGTGGGGGGTGGCAGGAGGGGTGGCAGTGGCAGCGGTGGCAGGAAAACAAGATGAGGCAAGGTGAGGCGGGGTGGGGGGAGGTGGCAGGAGGTATGGCAGTGGCAGTGGCAGAATAATGAGAAGCAAGGTGAGGCAGGGTGGTGGGGGTGGCAGGAGGTGTGGTGGCAGCAGTGGGGGAATGAGAGGTGGGGGTGGGGTCATGGGGGCAGCAGAACACGCTGTGAGGACAGCGAGGGGCACAAACAGCAGTGGGGGTGGCAGGACATGCAAGGGGGATGGCAGGAGGTGTGAAGGGGAAGTGGGGAAGATGAGCAGCTGGGGGTGGAAGGAGGGGCAGGGAAGCACACACACACATCATTGTCACTCACCTCCACAGCTCTTCACCACCATTCTGCTGCTGCCTTCTCCTCGGTCATCCTTGCCCTGGCTTTTTCCTTCACCATCCATTTTTTTTCTCTCAGGTGCTCCACGATCCCCTGCCTATTCACCTCTTCCCTCATGCCTCCTAACACAGAGCATGAGGGAAGAGAGAGGCTGCGCAGAAGTCCTGTGTGAGGCACATGTCTTGTGTCCACCAGTCACAGGAGCTGAATACTTCATCTTGATCCCACCCCCAAGTCCTGTGTGAGGCACATGTCTTGTGTCCACCAGTCACAGGAGCTGAAGACTTCCTCTTAATCCCATCCCCAAGTAACGTCCAAACCTAACGTGAAAACATTAAAGTCACGGCTGAAAAGTAGGGAAATTACTAGTCGTTCTATTGCTTGCAAAATGTAATGGAATTACCCACTCATTAGTTTAAAAAGTAGTGAATTACAAGTAACTTGTTATTTCTAATGAGTTACTTCCAAGCTCTGTTCCCCCAAATGATTTTGGAACAATTGAGAGTTTGCTACAGAGAAGGGGGGTTATCTGCATTTTGCTCCCCAATTTGGATTTCTAAGTAAATAATCCCAATAAATGGCATGCCTACTCAGAGGTAAGCCCCACTGAGTTCAATTGGACTTGCTCCCAGGTAATGAAGTATGGGATTACTGACTAACCTATAACTACAAATTATATTGTTCACAAAAAAGTAAAAAAGGCAACCAGTGATAATCAAAAGCTTGTATTGCTTTACTTTGACAACAGGGGGGTTGTATATTGGTCGAGCTTTGTTTTACTTAAAAGGGCTGGGGCGAAGAGGGAGGACGAGTGTGATCTGAGGAGGAAAAGGACAAGGGACCCAGCAGTTGCCTATGCCCAAGGGCCTTCAGACACCTGGAACCAGCCTTAAGGAAACCCCTGTAGTTAAAACTTGGTGTAGTTTGGCCCTATGTAATGATAATATCCAGATCACCCCATCATAAGCTTTCAAACACTTCAGGAGGTCAATAAGGTGGCCCCAGTAGGAGTGTGTGTGTGTGTGTGTGGTCAGTTCTTTTTCAAATATGGATAACACCCGTCTGGAAACTTTGATTGAGGTTACAGAGGAGAGGTACTATTACTTTCAAATACACATCTTTGTGCAATGTGGTACTTTTTAGTAAAAAAAGAAAAGAAGGCCTAATCAATCTCGTAGGAAAAAAGAAATATAGCAATCCAAGTGTCTGTGAAATGTACAGCATTTACAGTTTGGTTGCAAAATTCTGTGTAATAATCCTTCTGCAATCAGAGAAAAATATGACAGAGTAGTCTTACAGGCAATTCCTCCCCTAGTAAAAAAGTAGTTTACTACCTTATAAAACAGCACAGTACAATGTTATAACGTGCTATTCCCACTTTCCTAAGAAATACGTTTTCAAATAAATTGCATACATGATCCAGATTCCAGCTAAAGTTAAACACTTAGAATTCAGCATGTGAGTGATGCACAGACCTAAATCTCTCCCGGGGGGATCAGTCGGTGGTATAAAGAAGGTGAGCCCTTAGCTATGGGCATAAGCAGATCCACAAAATGTGCACTGAAGATCATGCAATGTATGGATAGTTATTTTAAAAATGTTAAATTATTTTGTTTCCAATATGGAATGTTTCTAGAGCAATCCTGCCTTAAATTGACAATGTGTGTGGAGTCAATAGTAGGAGACAGACCAAGTAGCAGCTTGCCCAGATGGCAGAGAGGCAGCAGAAGAGAGAGGTGAGGAGACAGACAGCCTGGGGCTCTGCTGGTGCACTGGTAGGAGAGGCAGATTGGCTCTGCTGGTGTGCCAATACAGCCCCGACCTCATTGTCCCGTGAGCTTCTGCCTCACCCTCCTGTGATGTGCTGTCAGGAGGCTATTGCTGCAGCTCCACTCTCACTGGGCAACTCACACCAATAGCTGATGGTGCATCCACCACATCCTGTGCTCTGCTCTTTTACCATGGACAGAGTGGAAGACTGGGGCATATTTTTCCTTTACTTTTACACTGGCTATAATAGGAAGAAGATGGGACATTAAGTGGCTTAGGATGTGGCATTTCTGCAGCCACCCCAATGTGCCCCATCATATCATGTTTCCTCCTGCACTTCTGGCATGCCACCTATACCAGGGGTGCTTTCTGAGGGCAGGCCAGGGGATTTCCAGCAGCATATCTGTGGTCCCACCATCACATCTCTACCTCCACTGGGGGAACATCATGTGCACCACTTCCTGTCCCTCCTGGCTTACTTGTGAGGGTAGGGTTGCTCCCTTAAGGATGTTTTCAAGATGGCAGATGGAAATCCAGATACCTATGAGTTCAGAAAGTTAGTGAGGTTAAAATAGTACTTTTGCATTGGCCCTGTGCGTTCAGCCTAAACACAGGACATCACATTCAGTCACTGAACATTGCTGGAACAGAAAAAGAAAATCAGACCCATGAGACACTGGACACCAACAAACAACAATTACCAATGCCTCCTGCCCTCCATTTGTGGAGAGGCTGGATTGTGTCCGGTGTAACAGATGAGGTGCTGTAAAAGAAATGAAGAAGAAATAAATGAACAATCACAGTTTTTAAAAGGCATAAAGTGTACCAAATCGAGGGATCTTAATTAAGTTCCATTTCTGGGTGCTAAATGCACGAGATAAGGACCAGAGCCTATTCTTCAAACTGTGAATAAAAAGGGTGAGTGTGTGTGAAAATTCATATTCAAGAGATACTCTTTGTTTACTAATATTTTGATGCTGAGATTGCACTCATAAATATAGAGCAAACAATAATAAATCCTTTCTTCCCCCACAGCGCTAGAGAGCTTTGGGGCAGATAAATTGGCAGCAATTAATACCCAAACACTCTGTAATAAAATGTTCATGGAGTTTAGAGTCATTGCTTCCCTTATCAACTAATTAAAAACAACTTGAGGCGAAGCTATCCAATAAATAGGTTGAAGAAACAAACAGTGTGAATGTAAATATATTCTCTTCTGTTGGGTTGCCAAAATGGGTGGCACAGAGTACATTAATCTGTGCTACAAGAAAGAATGCCAAGGAATTATGCAGATCCTGGATATTGTTTTGAAAACCTTTATCTGGTATCTCCCCCTGTGGAGTTTTCGGCATATCTGTTGATTTATTCTTTCCTTGTATATGGACTGAAGGAGATAATAAATAGGCCAGCTATGGTGTGACATATCCCAAATGGTGGGTGCCCCAGACTGGTGTGGGGTTTTTTGCAGGTATATTCTGCAGCATGTCACTGATGCAACAATAGCACCTTTAGTGGTGGATTTATGCTGGACTGTCCACACATTATTCTGCTTTATTAGTTGTTCAGCAATGCTTCCCCAGCATTACTACATTGTTGCTATCTGCTATAATGCAACAAAAGCAGGACAACAAACAACAATCCCAGAACATTTGTGGTATAAAAAGTTACAAGATTTCAGAATTTTTTTTTATTTTTTTATTTATTAAATTTATATACCACCCGACTAGCAATAGCTCTCTGGGCAGTGAACATAGAAATACAAAGCATAAAAAATACAATAAATAACACAATATGATACAAAATAACACAATCTAAATCAGAAGGAAGTTATGGGTCATGCACCAGCTGGAAATGAAGCAGTATGTCCACCCCAAAACCTTTGCAGGTGCAAACAGTATTGAAAACAGGATTGCATCTAATGAAAATGGACTGCCTTCAAGTCAATTCCGACTTATGGCGACCCTATGAATAGGGTGTTCATGGTAAGCGGTATTCAAAGGTGGTTTACCATGGCCACCCTCTGAGGCTGAGAGGCAGTGACTGGCCCAAGGTCACCCAGTGAGCTTCATGGCTGTGTGGGGATTCAAACCCTGGTCTCCCAGGTCATAGTCCAACACTCTAACCACTACGCCATGCTCCCCAATACCATCATGAGCACAAATCATCATGAATGGACAATAGGAATGTGTGAAAATTTGATTCAGATTGTATTTCAAGCTGAATCTATCAAATTTGCACTTTCGTAAACAATATGAGAACCAAAACACAGCCATCCTTCAAAATTCACACTTACTCAAATTTTATGAAGCAGTTCACCAATCAATGTTTACAAAAATACATATATTAGAGGAAAGTGCACATAGAAATCAATATATGAGTGAAAAATAATATACAAAAATTCATTAAATGAGGCAAAATTGCTTGAAAAAATGAACATTAGTCAAAAGCACCTTCACAAATGTGTTTATTAGAAGAAATTTGCACTAAAATGCTGGAGATGTTTTTTTTAAAATTTGCAAATTGCTGCAGCAGCATGCAGAACTGAATGTAAGATCAAAAAAATGGGGAGCTGAGAGACACATCTTTCCATCTTTAATGCACAATAATAATAAAAAGACATTTTGAGGGGGCTGTAGCTTTGGGGATTGTGAGGAATGGAAACTTAGGGCTTCATATTTTTTGAGCGAGGGTCAATCCAGATACTTGGGCAAATACTAAGGATATATCAGCTTATTTATGGTCTATGTCAGTTTCAGATATGTTCATTAGTAACTCCATTCTGTCCTGCTTCTGTATCAATCTGTGACTCCCAATTCAGGACATTCTTTGTGCAGGATTTTGTCCTGACAGTTCAAACAAAGTGAATGATCCATTTTTACTTTTTTATTCTTTCTACTGAGCTGTTGCCACATTTTACTCATTAATGTTTTTAATCTATGCAGCTCCTAGCCTTTGTGTTTACATACAGCACAGAGAATATCAGGCAACAGCACTGAATCTGTATTCTTAGTCTTCGGTTTTCTCCTCATTTACCAAAGTGCAATTATCATTTCTGATAAGACACAGATAATTAGATAATAAGACGAGATCCTGATTTCATAAATTAAGTAACTCTGGATTATATCATTCCCTCGATGTGCATGTATAACTCTCATTAACATTAATGGATGTTTAGCCCAAACATTAAGGGAAGACTTATTCCTTACACTTCAGTATTTATGCAGTCTGAGCAGCATCACTAGCTACTGCAGAAGTTCATGCTCTGCAGAGGGAATTTTTGCAATCAGCATATTTATGTCATATATACGGGGGGAAAGTCTTAACTGGAGCTTTACAAGAGCAAGCATTGACATTTCTGCCTATTCTGAACATGCAGTTTGTTCTTACATACTGAGAACATATTTGATGTGGCGGTTGAACTGCAAATAGTAAACATCAGGGTTGACTCCAAGTTTGACGGGACAGTTTGCATGGGCTCCCTTTACTCTGTTGATACTCCCCATATTTATTTCCACCAGATGGAGGGATGGATAGGTTAGCTTACTGAGGAGGAATAGCCATAGCCGTGGCAGTACTACCCTGATGAGTGCTGGGTGGCCACCATTGAAATTTCCCATAATGCCACTGAGTGAAAGGGTGTTGTGGGTACTTGCAATGGTGGCTGCCCAGAAGTTATCAGAGGAGTCCTGACAAATGGTGGCAAAGGCAAGCAGCATTAACAGCAGTGGGCCCTTGTCAGCTACCCAAGGATGCTGCTTAGTAACTATGGCTCTGGTAAATGTTAATCTTCTAGACCCTGTTAAGCCTGCAGAGCCAGTAGATGCTGCCAAAGCTTCCTGTAACTGAATGGGAGTGTTGATGTTGTTTTATTGCTCTGTTTTTATAGTATGCTATATTTGTTTTTGTTTAACAGTGTTGTAAGTCACTTGGAGAGCTTTGCATAACTTATAAGTGACTTATAAAATCTAAGTAACAATAACAACAACAAAAATGGATCAGAATGGATGAAATGTTCAGTGACATTATGACTGAGAAGTCTGTGCTAAATTTCAGTGGCTGTTAGTGTGAGCCTTTGGCATCTTGGATGATGACAAAGATTAGAAGGAAGTATGTGATCAGCGTAATGAAATGTTATGGAACATGAAGAAGACAACAGCTGTGATGCCTAAACAAATTTGGAATCATGAATTGTTTTGGAAAACAACATGGCAAAGTGGCTTGAGTAAAGAAATGCTGAAGCAGCAAGGGTCCCAGTTACATTGCCCGCCCCCATAGATTATGGTAATGTGACCTTATTTTGTTTTAAACTGTTTTTAATATTGAATTTTAAATTGTTGCAAACCTCCCAGAACCTGATGATGAAGGGCAGGTAATAAATTAAATTCATCTTCATTATCATCTATAGACTTCATTTTACACAGGATATCTTACATAGGTCCACTTGCATAAGTAATGGCACTGACGGAAAAGATGGAAAATTTCATCATTCAGGCTCAGTACTTGATCAATCTAAAAGATGGTTAAGGAATCACTTCCTGTCTCTCTTTCTCCCTCTCCCCTCTCTGCTTGCTGCCTATCCAACAGTGCTTCATATTCTTTCACCCAGCTGATCACCCATAGGATCCTGCGTCATTTTATTCCAAAATGCTAATATACTAAAGATTCTACTTTTAATCAGATGCGCTGGAGGAAGTTAGGAAAAGACTATTAATTACTTTGACTGATTGCTTTGTCAATGCAACTCTCATGATTAGCTGATGTAATTCTTAATTTATATTATTATCTAAAGGTTGCTATATCACATTGCTTTAAAGTGCTTAATTTTCTTCAGATTTCATAACAGCATTATCTTCTATATGGACCTAAATAAAACATTGTACACCAATAAACCATCTGATTCATCTCAGTTCCAATCATGAATCTGTGGTTGATATCACCGGCTATGCATTACTCCCAAGGTATACAATGTGAGTGACTTCCAGATGTTTTGGACTACAGCTCCCATCATCTTCAGTCAAAATGACCAATGGTCAAGGATGATGGGATTTGTAGTCCAAATTTCCGGAGAACACTATGTTGGCCACCTGCTTTACTTTCTAACTCCCTGGATTGCAAATGGCAAATCTGACCTCTGATCAGAGGACCTAATTAACATAGATGTATTTGGCCAGGGATTGGTTGAGTAAGCTCTAATGTTGATTTTGACCCCCAAATTAGCAGTAGATATTTTCATTATTTATTTAACATAATTTAACTTAGAATTTCACACAGTCAAGTGAAGCCTCCACTCAATTACTTAAAGGCTGACCACTGTATGGAAGTAGTTCCTTATTTACATACTAGAAAGGGCACATCATATCAAAACTTCATTTTATAAGCTGCAGCAATGATACAGTCTGGTGAACACTATTAAACGGCCATCAAGCAGCAGTAATGGTTCATGACTTCTTTCATTATCTTCTACCAGATTTAAATCATGAGATAAATTGATGCATCCAAAACGTAAGGACAACTGTCTCTGATAACCTTAGAGAAATCCCAGCAATTTGTTTTGGACACAAAGGTAATGCAAACTTTTTTTTAAAAAAGGAACAAGGCTATGACTGCATAAAAAGTCTTGGTCCACTGGTATAGGGAAATACAAAATCAGTAGAAATGTGTAAGCAAAACACAGAACTGAGATAAATTGACAGAAATTAATAGATTGCTGACAATTTCTATAATCCAGGATAAGATCTATAAATATTGCCAGCATTCATGCTTTGTTCAACATGGCCCACAGTCATGGACTTCTTAGCCTTAAGGATTTCAAAATTTTCAGAATGAGTAATATTCTCTACTGGCTCTATAATTTTGTTGTAGATAAAAATGAAAGGAAATGGATGAGTGAGCAGGCCTCCTCGCAAGACAATAGAACATATTTACCATAGCAAGCAGTTTCTTCAGTTGACCAGTGTCTTTCTTCTAAACCAAGAGAACATCATCTTCAGACAGCTATGGTCAATCTATTGTTTATGGCAGGCAGGGAAATCTGTAAACCTCCACATGTTGTTGGATTATAAGTTCCATCATCCTTAACCATTGGCTATGTTGACAGGGGTTGATGGGAAGTGGAGTTCAACAATGTGATCTGGAGGGCCACAGGTTTCCCATCTCTAGCTTATGAGAACCAGGACAACACAAGAGAGCATGTGTCTCTCTGATGATCATGTGCATCAAAATAACACAATATTCAAGAGACATTTTCTTACAGGCAACAGTTTCTATTGCTGGTCTTCAGTTATAATTCTAACAAAACTCCACTGTTTAGATTAGATCTGATCAAATTAATTCTGATCCAAGGAATATTACTGCATTAACAATATATTTCAATTCATTAATCCACATTATTAGTAATAACATAGATTATAATATTATTTTAGTGTTAGTAGCAATTGAACAGTTCATGGAAGATTATTCTTGGTATCTACATGCTTGCCACAGCAGCCTGATTTTGTAATAATTCATGAGAAATTAATAAGCATTCATAATGAATAAATGTAGGGACAGTTTAATGACTATTCAACAGCAGCTCATGCACAACAAATCCAAATGTTTATCAAAGATGTTCATAAACTTGTTATATGAGCATCTTTAATAAACTGATAAAACCCCTTAATCAGCATTCACTTCATTATGAATTTCCTTTTTGACTATAGTAGTATTCTCAGAGGAGGTCTTATGGTCCAAGTTTTCAAAGCAGAAGGGGAAGGGGAAGCAGCAAGGATATTTTGGTAAAGAAAAGTATTTAGTTTCAAAGTACAAAACAATGCAAAAACCATGTCCTCATTGAAGTTTGCAAGAGAATATAAATAGTCCAGATGAATGATGGATTAGGGTCATTATTAAGAGGTTGTACTTGCATATTACTATGGCCACTACGATATGGCATTCCGCAGGGCTCAGTTTTATCCCTGATGTTGTTTAATATCTATGTAAGACCTTTAGGTAAGATCATCAGAGAATTCGGTATTCATTATCATCAATACGCGGACGACACCCAGCTTTACTGTTCCTTTCCACCGAACACTAAAGAGGCTATCCACCCTCTTAATAAATGTCTTGCTGCAGTGCAGAACTGGATGAACAGAAATAAACTGAAGCTCAACCCAGAAAAGACAGAAGTTATTCTAATCGGAAAAGATCCTACTCAAGAAGCTGGAAATTTACCTTTATTAGATGGAGTTCTTCTTCCACTTAAGACCCAAGTCCGTAGTTTAGGTATAATCCTGGACTCAACCCTGACTTTAAAACCTCAGATTGCGGCTGTCTCCAGAGCGGCTTTTGTCAAACTAAGACTTGTTCGCCAACTTCGACCCTTCCTAGATATGTCTAATCTTAAAAAAGTGACCCAGGCCTTAGTAACCTCATGGCTGGACTATTGCAACTCTTTATATGTCGGTCTTCCTGTCAGCTCGCTACAGCCGTTAAAGTTGGTACAAAGAGCAGCAGCCCGAATGATTATGAGAACCGGCCCGCGGGCTCGCACTATGCCTCTTCTTTTTCAATTACACTGGCTTCCCATCGGTCTTCGACATCAGTTTAAAATTTTGGTTTTAACCTTTAAAACCTTACATGGTTTAGCGCCGTCATACTTGTCAGATAGCATTATGGAATATAAACCTTATCAGCCTGTACGATCTATAGATGACCATACTCTCACTGTTCCATCAACCTTCTCTGTTCGTCAAATGGCTACCAGAAAGAAAGCTTTTTCAATTGTAGCCCCTACTTTATGGAATAATTTACCACCTGAGATACGGTCCTCTTCTTCTCTCATTGACTTCCGACGCCAGACCAAAACATTTTTATTTCAGCAAGCTTTTAATACTTAATTGGTGCTGATACAGTTGTTTTAGGGATAATACTATTATATGAATTGGTTTTTTGTTTTATGTTGTTAGCAATTTGGGATTACGTTTATTGTATGCCGCTCTGAATTCCGAAATTCAGAACTAGGGCGGGATATAAAATTTTTAAATAAATAAATAAATAAATATTAGGATGTGTACTTTGTAACATAAGCATGGCTATTCCAATGCAGTTTTCTGTCCCCTACACGTCATCTGGTTCCCACATCCACTTCTTGACATGCATATTAGGACAACAATGCCCACATCCTTGTACATAATTGTGGACATTATATATAAAACCATAACACAGGAATTGTTCCATAGTGGAAAATCTCAGTGATACTGCAGAAGTTTCCAAGCTTTTTTCTTTAATCAAAACTCAGTTTTGCAAAAACAGTATTGCAAGTGTCTTTCCCATTCCTCCAGGAAGTCACTATTACCTTATAATGCTTAATTTTGGCTGAAGGTTGATCTCCTTACAGACAGTGAAAAGGTGCAGACAAGCACTTACGGTCAAACTAAATTTACTTTTGCAGTATAGTTAGCAATTTTAAAACAAATACTGACAATGGGAAATATACTCTGCATTTTGCCTGTTTTTAGAACCCAGCACAATTTAAAGTGGAGAGAATTCTCTCATAAACAAAATAAATGCATGCAATAAATAAATGTATTAATCAGGAGAACTTCAAACGAGAATCCCAACTTTCATGACACCAGCTCATCAGTCTTTCTGCTCGTTTTATGATTCTGGTTTTGCATCTAGCCTAAATTAAAAGGATAAGAAGACCTTACAGTTACAAATTACATATCATTCAGAATGATTATCATTTCAGTGACAAGAACCTGTCCTCTGTAAGTCAAATTTTATTCAAACTACATTCATGACCTGCACAAGAAACTGTATATTGAGTATTTATTATTTAAGATGAGGGCATTTCCATTGGCACTGCAGTGAAGATTGCACCAATCTTTGGTCAAATTAATGAAATCCATGTATTATACAGCCACAAGAGTGGCTAAATATTATAGCCAGCATGGATTTTTCACATTCCACCATGTTAAATTGAAAATACTCCGATGCCATTCTTATGCTTCCCATAAGCTCATTTCAAAACAAAATCTTACAAAACTTGTAGTCCTGAACTCAGAAATACTTGCTTAATAACCCTCTTAGCTTTCATGGCGAAACATAAAATACTCAGAGAAAATTCAGAGTTCAAAGTGTAAAACAAGAGAAAAAAAATCCAGACCTCTGTTGGACTCTCATAAGTTGTTAAAATTAATTAGAAAATCAGCCATGTTGACAGAGTATGTGTGCCTGTTATCATATTACTGACCTTGCCCCATGCTCTGACTTTCATCTTCTGCATTTTAAAAGTAAAAAAAAAAAATGCCTGGCTGATTTTTAATTAATTTAAGAAAATTAACTTTGGAGTCTATGATAGTGCAGGCATGCTCTGGAAGAACCAACTGTCAGTGTTCTAAAAGGCAGACCCATAGCTGTTTGACTTTGCTAATCATGGGGCTACACCTACACCAGACCTTTATTCCACTTTAAATAGTCATAGCTTCCCCCAAAGAATCTTGGGAAGTGTAGTTTGTGAAGGGTGCTGAGATTTGTTAGGAGACTTCTATTCTCCTGACAGAGCATCAGTGGCCAGAGTGGTTTAACAGTCAGCCCTTCTTCCCAGAGAATTCTGGAGACTGTAATTCTGTTAGGGGATTAGGGTGTCTCCTAACAACTCCCCATAATTCTTTGTGGGGAAGCCATGACTGTTTAAAGTGGAATAAATGTCTAGTATGGATGTGGCCAGGGACAGCTTTGGGTGGGAGACTACATGTGTTTGCTGAAGAATAAAAAGGTGAGGGAAACTGCAAAAAATAATGATACTGTTAACATGGTTCTCCTTTTGGAAAACAAAGGGGCTTTCCCACTGTCCGGTGCCCACCCATGCAATCTCCTCCCCTACTTCCCCTCCTCCCCCCATTTCCCTCCCCCCATTTCCCTCCCCCATCCTTCCTATCCCTACCCTTCCTCCTCTTCCCTGCCCCTTGCCCCTTGCCGCCCCTCTCTGCCCCTCTCCCAGGTCAGTTTCATCTAAGCATGATTGCACAGGAGTAAATTCCATTGAACTCAATAAGCATGCAAATGCTTAAACCTCCTCCTCTTTACCCCACTCTCCCCTCACCTCCCCCTCACCTCCTCCTCACCTCACCTCACCTCCCCACTCCAGCCCTTTCTCCTCCCCCTCCCCTTCTCCCCTCCTTCTTCCTTCCTCCTGGCAACACCTGCAATCAGGACTACATCTCCAAAGATGGAAAATTACATTTTGTGAATGTTTGTTGGTGCTTTTTTTACTTTGATTCTTTCTTGTGTTACCACTGTTTCTACAGAGAATGTAATCGAGAACATTATATTTCCCTCACTATTCATCCTAGAATTCTGTGTCAGATGTATTTTTATTAACTTCAAAGCCTTTTTATTGGTCAATGTCATGTGATGGTGAAGATAGCCTTTTGTGTTTCAAACTGGTGGTTGTATGGTATTTCTCTTTTGGATGCATTGACAGTTCAATCTGAAACTGCAGCTTTGATGTAAAATTAGACTGATAACAATATATTGCTCCTTAAGCAATGAATCTAGCTGTTGGAGAAAACAAACTTGGTCTGCCCAAGTTGCATGCATTCAGCCTGGTATGTTTAAACCACTTCATTTAAGGAAAGGTGGGCATAAGCATAAGAAACAGAAGCATAAGAAAATGATTTACTATAGGAAACTTCACTAAAATTGCGAAGTAAATCAAACATAGCATCTGAACTATATTAACTGTCTTAATATTGTTGCTTCCTCTCTGCTAAAATGAGGTCAGCACAGCACGTCTTGTATCTGTTATTTGGGCTGATTGCAGGTGTTGCCACCACTCACCATATGCTCAGAGGCACACATTACCAAATTCTTCCAAGCTACACAGGAAGTGGATTGGACTGGGAAAGACCAACCCAAAAGGTGTTTGCATTTTGACAAATTTGTAGGGCAGTCCAATATCTCAGAGAGGAGGTCAGGTCTCCTGCTCCCCTGGTGCATTCACTATAGCTGCTCAATTTCCCTGCCTTTTAAAGTTTGATAGAAATATATGTTGGCTATGCCTGTTAGTGAATATAGAAAGTATACTGTCTTACATGCCTGTCGCAGTAATGAAGGGACATATAAAGAACTTATTCAGAACAATGCTGTTTGTTTTTTCCTGCAGACTTGAGGCACGTGCCAAATACATTAATTAAACAAATCAATTAAGTTATTTACATGTTAGTAATTTGTGCAAAAATTATGGAATATAAATTAGTTTAAGCAAAAATTAGCATGTAATAGTGCAATCCTAACCCCTCATCTGTACTATAGGGCAGGGGGAGGGGTAAAGCAGAAGTATCTCTTTGCTGGGTTTTGCTTCCACCAGTGTCCTCCGACAGTGCCTCCACCACTGAGGAAAGCTTCACTGTTAGGGAAGCATGGGCACATAAGAAGCTGCCTTACCCTGAATCTGTCCATTGGTCTATCTAGCTCAGTATTGTCTACGCTGTTTCAAAGTGGCTCTCCAGGGTTGAGAGATTGATCTGGGAGAGACTGAGGTCTCTCCCAGCCCTACCTGGAAATGCCCAGGATTGAACCTGGGTCCTTCTGGATGCCAAGCGCATTCTCTAATCACTGAGCTACAGCCCGGTCCACACCATTTCTCCCACTGGTGGTAGCCTGAGAAAAATCGCCTGAAATGTAGCATCTGGGTTGAATTTTTTTCCCCAGACAAAGTGAACTGAAGCAAGTAGGATAAGTTAGAGCATTTCGTGAGCAAAAAGTATCATCTAGTTAATATTGCTAAAACTTGATGACTGGGGATTCAGTGCTGGGGGAATAAACACAAACAGCAATTTACCAAGGGGAAAATTTGCAACGATTACCTGTAACATCCTGCCAAGTAAAAGTGGACCATTTCCCAGCTCCTCTGGAAATATGGGCCAAGCTCCACAGTGTACTATGCAGCTACATCTTTTTCTTTAAAAGGTATGATCAGAAGGCACACAAGGCCACCACCTTACTGAAGCTCAGCAGGTCTGGTTCTGGCTGATACCTGGATAGGAGACCGTCTGGGAACAACATGCATGCCACATTGGGTTCTATCATGAAGGAAAGGTGGCGTATCAATCAATCAATCAATCAATCAATCAATTAATTACAGCTGTAATGGTCGTAATTGCTGGAACTGCAGCACATGTGGGGCAGAGGGGCTTACCCCTTCACTCCCTGGCCATACCTCCCCTCCCGCACACATGCAAGGCTATAAGACGTAGGAGAAAAGGATCTATGGATGCCAATGTGAAGTTTTTCTGAACCTTGTAGCTGTGTTCAGAGGCCGATTTTTGTCTGAATCACAGATGTATCTATTTAATACAAATATTTAGAAACTGCCAACTCATAATGGGGGTGTGAAATAAATTCATTAAAACATTGTAACATAATAAAATCATAACATGTGAAACAAATGACCATCGCTGAATTCAGATTCAGATGGGGGAAGGGATAAAGCTCCCCACACACTGCAGTCCTAATAAAAATTGGGAAACCCACACTGGTGTAAAAGCTAAGGTGTAGCTATGCATTTAGTGCAGGGGTAGCCAACATGGTGCTCTTCAGATGATGTTGGATGACAAATCACAGCATCCCTGACCATTGCTCATGCTTGCTGGAGATTATAGGAGCTCTCGTTCAATAACATTTGGAGGGCACCATGTTGGCTATCCCTGGTTTAGCATGACATGCACTTTGGCCTTGTAATGGGTAAAATTATCTTCACCACTTTACAGGATGAGCCGACACTGCTGACTAAACTACACGTAGATCACTTTCTCACCCTGGAATCTCTTGTTAATCCTCTATCATCCTGTCAAGTGGTCAGGATTGTTTTGTCACACACTAGGCTCAGTTGTCTGATAATATACATGCTACAAGATGTGTTAAAATGGACTGTCTGTGTGGACTCTACTGTGGGGAGGTGGAATAGAAGATGAGGGCAAGGCTATCTACGCCTTGTTCCTTGTTGCCACTCCTCTCATGGATGAGTTCCTCGTTGCTCATCTGTTATGCCCACTAGCCTGTGCGTGCTGTTGTTTAATGCCAGATTGGTACACAATAAGACCACACTCATCTATGATCTGATCATGGATGAAGGTGCCGATTTGGTGTGCATTACCTAGACCTTGGTGTGTGAGCTGGGAGGAGTTGATTTAATCCAGCTTTGCCCACCTGGATACTCGGTGCAACACCAGCACAGGTTCAGGGGCGGGGGCAGGGAGGAATTGCTGGGGTCTACAGAACTTCCATCTCTGTAACCAGGAAACCACTCTGTCTTGGAGTTGGCTGTTTAGGCCTGCACCTGGTGTCAGGCCAAGGAGACAGTAAACTAGAGTTGCTGCTGGTGTACAGTCCACCCTACTGCCTGGTAGCTTCTCTGACCAAGCTGGCGGAGGCCATCTTGGCTGTGGTATTGGAGGAGTCCAGAATGAAAATCCTGGGTGATTTCAATGTTCACACTGAGGCTGCCTCTAGTGTTCCAGCTCGGGACTTCATAGCCTCCATGACAACCATGGGCTGTATAAACTTGTCACTGGACCAACGCATATGGCAGGGCACACCCTCGACTTGGTTTTTGCTCCAGATGGAAAAAGGGGTGGTCTGGAGATGGGGGGGTGGATGTCACCCCATTGACATGGTCAGACCACTTCCTGGTGAAGTTTAGACTTATGGCTCTGATCCTCCCCTGCAGGGGTGGTGGACATATTAAAATGGTCCACCCCAAGAGACTAATGGAATCCAGAGGATTCCTGAATGCCCAGGGGGAGTTCCCAGTAGATAAAGCAGGTGACCCTGTTGAAGCCCTTGCCAAGCTGTGGAGCAGTGAGACATGTTGGGCTCTTGACATGATTGCCCCTGAGCACCCTCTCCAGCATTGTGGAGCCTGGTTTCCACCTTTTTACACCACTGAGCTAAGGGCAATAAAACAGGCTGGACAATGGCTAGAGAACAAATAGTGAAAGACTGATCGGGTATGAGTAAAACACCATAACCATGTTTACTGTATGGTGGTATGGGCGTCAAAGAAGGCCCACTTCTCTACCATCATCACATCCTCGAGTAGCCATCCAGTGGAGCTTTTCTGTATTGTCAGAGATCTTTTGACATCAATTGCAGGAAATGGAATTTTAGACCCTTCGGAGACCCACTGTGAATTGATTACAAGTCACTTTGAGGGTAAAGTTGCTCACCTCTGTAGCAATCTTGATCCCTCATCCATAACAACTGTAGTTCCCAGAGAGGTGTCCAATGCAGCATCTGCAACTTCTTGGTAACGGTTTCAGTTGATGCTGCCTGATGACATGGACAAGGAGCTTATGATAATGTGGCCAGCAACCCTTGTCCTTCTTGGCTTATTGAAGCTTGCTGAGGGGGTTGACTGAGTGGATTCAGGTTGTGGTCAATGCAACATTGCAGGAGGGAGTGATTCCAGCCACCCTGAAAGAGGTGCTGATCTGTCTGCACCTGAAAAAGCCCACTCTGGACCCATTGGTTTGAGATAACTACCGCCAGGTTGCATATACCTCCCTTTTAAGGAAGGTGATCAAGAGGGTTGTGGCGTAGCAATTGCAAGTAGTCTTGATCCGTTCCAGTATTGGTTCAGGCCTGGTTAAGGAACTGAATTGGCCTTGGTTGCCCTGATGGATGACCTCCACATTGTTACTTTGATAATTTTATTATGTGTACTTTTTAATGTCTGCTTTTATTGCAGAGTACTGCTGCGGATCTCAGGGAGAGAGCTTTCTAGCCACTTGCCCATTTGCTGGCTCCACCTACCTGTCTCTCCTGTCTTTTGCAGCTGTGCAGGCTGCTCGAGCAGGGCTGCCATTAACCAAGATGGCAGCTGACGTTTCCTTAAGGTGCTGATGCCCCTGCCACCATCTTGATTGATGGCAGGGACATGTGTGCATAGCACGCATGCATGCCATCAACCAAGATGGCGGTGGAGGCTTCAGCACCTTAGGGAAACCTCAGCCACTGTCTTGGTTAATGGCAGGCCAGCGTGCACAGCTGCAAAAGACAGGAGAGACAGGCAAGTGGGGCATGTACTTGTGTGTGTGTGCATGCATGTGCTCCAGGGCCTGGGGCAAGCTGATGCCCAAGGGCCCCGGCATGCCTGGCACCAGCTTTGTGTGTGGTATTTCATTTATCACCTAGTTTGGCTGTGCTTAATATCTCCAAATTGATCTCACAGTTCTGCCATAGGTAAAAAAATGGGTGGCAACTCATATGTTTGCCATATTGGGGCCAAACTACACATAGTTCCACCTGTAAGTGCAAGGTTTTGTTTTTGTTTGTTTCTTTTTAACCCCCACCCCCCCAAAAAAATCTGGATCGGAGCCATGGTGTGTGTGTCTGGGAGGGGAGCAAGAAGGCTAATTGCACCTGCAATTTGCATTGCCCCAAAGTGTCCCATTTATTTCACTGTTAAGAGAGAGTTCTCTCTGATGGTATAAAAGATGAAGCAAGATGTCTAATTTGAGAGAAACCAAACAAAATATCTGGGGGGGGAGGGAGGAAGGGGAGTTCTGCACAACCCTATATATATCAGGAATTATGGGCATAGGGGCTACTGATAAAATGCAGCTTCCAAGGTTTGAGAGGCCAAAGCAGCAAACCTGCCATAACACTCATGGTTGACTAGATTCAAAGTTCTCCACATGTTGATGGTGTCTTGGCTTTGGATAGGTATCGACATTGTTTTTTTTTAATACATTGTTGTTGTTTTACACATGACACAATACAGGAATACAATATGTCAAGGAGCATTTCCCTCTGTGCTATGGAAAAAAAATCAAAGGCAAGACGGGCTTGTCATTTACTGTAGTCTGAAGGTTGTGTAAGGCACAACAAAAACTTGACATGACTGGCAAAGATGTTTGAGGACAGAAGACCATAGCTCCCAATGTTTTCTTAAGTCCTAGCTTCCCCACCTCTAGTATTAAACCTATATAAAGCAAGCATCAAAATCTTTGTCTCCACAGTGATGTACAGCATAGCTTTGACGAAATCTTCAAGTGATGTACCTAGAACAGCTATGCAAGACCAGTCCCGGCTGTATATTTGGCTTCAGATTGCTGCATTTCACGTTCAAAGTCAAACTTGTCACCTTTTTGGCTCATTCCTTTCAGTAAGAGCTTATAACAAGGTTGCTCAACTGGAACATGACCCCCCATCTGAAACCCTGGAGAGCTGCTGCCAGACACCGTAGATAGCAGTGAGCTATATATGGACAAATGACAACTGGTCTAACTCAGTATAAGACAGAAATGTATGAATTTAATACATTTTAGCTCAACACAGCCCACCAACCATGCATGGGGCCCAGCAGGGGCTGAAAAAATCTATCTGCTTTTGCACCTGTCTGCTTGGGATTACAAATGGAGGGGAGATTTCCAAGTACCAAGTGTGGTGCAGTGCTTAGCTGGTGGGCCATGTTTGGCTTGGTGGGACACAAATTATAGAGGCTTGACATACATTGTTACAAGTAAGACCAGCTCACATTCTGAAATCATAGACACATTCTTACCATCACTGGACATACTCCTTCAAATCTCTGGATTGGTCAAATGGATAAAGGAGCAACTTCTGCACCTCACTGTTCTAAAGAGAGTCTGATAGACCCTTCTCTTCTATCCCCAGACCTGCACCAGAAATAATCCACAGTAAATGAATTAATTTCTAGGATATACCCAGTATATATGGACAATTAATCTAGACTCCAGAGTTCACCCAGATCAAACCCCAGGGACTGACACATGGTGATGACATAAGTAAGGTATGAATGCAAATCCACTTTTGGGATCTCAGGTGTTGACAGTATCAGTCAAGGATCTGCTGACAAACAGTCCTTTGAAGACTGATGAAGTTTCATTATTCAAATCAGCTTTCTGTCTCCCAAGACTGAAAAATATACGAAGCACAGTATAATTAAAATGACTTTATACTTTTCTCAGGATGGAAGTAAATATATTAATTACATTAATTAATAGGATGAGGTAATAAATCTGAGAAAGGCCTTTCTCGGGGCTAATAGAAACAAATCAAAAAGGTAAAGATTCATCTTTCTCTGGAGGCTGAAGAAATTACATGCAGTTAAAAAGGCCCCAGGGCTGAATAAAAGAAATTAAAGTAAGCTTCTCAGCTCCAGATATGATTAGTAATCCTCACATGTAGGCTGGAGAAGTTATCTTAAAGTAGTCAAGAGGAAAAAAATCCACATATAGCTGTTGAGCTACAATCTGAATCACCCTATGCACATTTCATTATCATTCAGAATGGGATCTTTTTATGGCAAATGCATTCATTTTATTTGTTTATAAAAATAAGTAATCCCAGGGCAGGGCACAATTATACCCAAGTACAACCAATAAAAAGTGCAAATAATACCTCAAAACAGCAGCTGGTACAATAAGGTTAGTATCAAACCCAGACAAGGCACTAATACCCTGCAAAGGCCTGGGCAAATAAATGGGGCTTCAGGAGGGGCGTCACAACTGGTGTGCAGAGGGTGCAGAGCGCACCCAGGTGACACCCTGAGGGGGGTGACACCCAGAGTAGCCCCGCCCCCACTGTTGCCCAGCAAGGCTGCACCCTCCTCGGAGGCAGGCAGGCGAGATCGGGAGCAGCATCGGTGGGGTGAGGGAGGCGCGGCGGCGTTCCCAGGCCTTCTCCAGCTGGGTGCCCCTCTGGCGCGCGCCCTCCCAGGGGCATGGATGGAGGTGGCTGGCAGGTAGGTAGCCCCATCCACCTGTCAAAGTTGATTCTTGATGGGTGGGTGAGCCAAGGATCTAGCCCTCTAGCCCAGTCCTGCTCCCCACCCCTGCTCTAAAGGCTTTGGCTTAACCCCTCAGGATGTCTCTCCATCTGAAATTACATCTAAATATGTAATTTCCTATGCTTATATTCATCCTCACACCTACCATTCCTTTTTTGTTTCCTTTCCCTCACTTTCCTTTATTGTCCTCCTCATGGTTCAATTTTAGATTGTAAACCAGGGCAAGGTTGTTATTACTTTGAAAATTGCCATATATATATATATATATATATATATATATATATATATATATATATATATATATATATATATAATCCTATATCACTTTAAGTTGATATATCACAGTTTGGTCTTGAAGTGGCTATTTCCGCTTGCAGGGATGGAGGACCAGTTCAGATGATCCTCCTTCAGAGGCTTATGGATTTCTGATATTTCTGGGAGATTTCCCTGTGGACAGAACAAGTGATCCTGTTGAGCCTCTTGCTTCAATGTGGAACAGTGAGACGAGTAGGGCCATCAACATGATCACTCCCCGAGGTCCTTTCTGGTGCAGTGGAGATTGCATTGTTCCCAGTGTTCTGAGGAGCTGTGGTTGATAAAGCAAATTGGTTGAAGATGGGAGTGCAAGTGGCAGAAACCTCTCTGCAAAGTCAACTGAACACATCTTACATCATATAATTGTGGCTACCACTTGGTGGTGAAGGTAGCAAAGAAGCCATACTTCACTGAGTCCATCATGTTCTGGAGGATTTGGCTGGCAGAGTTGCTCCATGTGGTCTCAAGGTTAGTTACCTTGGACTCATGGATGTACCTCTGAAACGCATGGTGACTAACTGTGAGCAGTGTGTAAGACATTTCAAGATCAACACTGTTCAGCTTTGTAGCAACTTAGACAACACCATCATGGCAAATCAAGCTGAGGTGTCCAATGCTACACCTGGCACAATGTTATGGGGTCATTTCCAGTTGATGCAGCATGATGATATGGACAGGATACTCACAGTAATGTGTCCATCCATGTGCCCTCTAGACCCCTGCCTTTCCTGACTGGTTAAAGTAGCTGGAGTGGGTGGCTTGATGGGTCCAGGATGTTGTGAATGCATCATTGTGTGATGTGGTGGTGCTTACTATTCTTTAAGAGGTGGTGATGGTGCACCTTTAAAAGCCCACCCTCAACCCAATAGTGTGTGATAACTGCTAGCCAGTCACTAACATACCCTTTTGGGGGGAAGATGGTAGAGTGGCTGTGGTGGAAGTGTTCCTGGATGACACACTGATTATCTGGATCCGCTTCAATCTGGGTTTAGGCCTGATTTCAGGACTGAATTAGTCTTGGTCACCCTGATGGATGAATTTACTGAGAGAGGGATGGGGGAGTGTAAACCTGTTAATCTTAATCCATCAGTGGCTTTTGATACCATGGACCATGGAATCCTCCTAAACTGAAAGCTCAGGATGGGTATCAGACACAATGTATTACTGTGGTTTAATTCCTCTCTGTACAGCTGATTTCAGAAAGTGGCATTGGAGAAGTGCTCTTCAACTCCCTGGCACGTGTACTACGGGATTCTGCAGGGCACTAGTGTGTCCTCAATACTATTTAACACCTACATGAAGCTGTCATTAGGAGATTTTGAACAAAGTGTCATCAGTATGCTGATGTCATGCAATTCTATGTTTCTGTAACATTTGAATGAAGAGTGGCCATGCATGTTTTGGACCAATGTCTTGGTGCAGTGGTGGGCTGGATGAGGGCCAATAAACTGAGTATATTCTCTAGCAAGACAGAGGCCCTGTGGGTGAGTGGTCCCCATATTCAAAAGATAAGTCTGTTACCTGTTCTGCATGAGGTTGCATTCCATCTGAAAGAACAGATACATAGCCTGGTGATCTCCTGGATCCATCTTTGTCACTTGAAAAACAGGTGGCCTCGGTGGCTAGGAGTGCCTTTTATCAGCTTAGATTCATAAGATAGCTATAGCCATTTCTAGGCTGGGAGAGGTTGCTGTCAGGCTTACACCTGCTTTCATCACTTTGTCAGGCCCCTACCCATCAGAATCCCACCTCAGGCCACCACCTGCTAGGATCCTGCCTGTGGCTACCGCCTTGACACTATCCCACCTCAGGGTCCTGCTCTCAAAATGGTTCTCTCACTGGCTCTAGCAAAGATCTCTCAAGATCCCACTGCTAGGCAGCACCACCAGACCTTCCAGTAAAACAATATTGCCTTGAGACTGTGCCTTAGTCTCCTCTTGGCTTATTGCTACTTTGTGTCTGGGTGCACTTGCAGGCCACAACCCCCCTGTATCTTTGTGTCTATAAAGCATACAGCCCTGGGTTGCTCTGGATACCTGATGATGTTACACTATCTCTTCACCGCTGCCACCATTTGATACTGTTTCTCCACCTTGGTAAATACCCTGCCCACCCTTCTGGTCTGTGAAAGCCCCAGCCAAGGATCAGGCTTTTGGTAAACCAAGAAAATATTTATTTATAAACACCAGGAAATAACAAGATTACTTAAGGTATATTTAACAAGCATATGGTTTCATATATTGTGTTACTCTTTATGTTTCTAGTCATATATAATCTGCCTCAATACCAGCCTAATGCAATCCGACCCACAACTTCCTCAACTCCTCACAACCCAAAACAACAACCCTTTCTCAACTGTCATCCTCTCATTTATACCTTCAGCCACTCAAACGGTCAGCCAATCATCATACAGCATTCTCCAACATTCTAGCCCATGTACTCCCCCCTCTCACTCAGTCCACTTACCATATATACTTTAATAAATCTGCCCTTACCATATTTACAGTAATATCTATATACAGGGACATCACAGTTGCCCACAATGGTCTGACATTGGTAGCTTCAAGACTCAATTATTGAAATGTGTTCTATGTGGGGTTTCCCTTTGGCTTAACCTGGAGGTGGCAGCTGATGCAGAATGCAACAGCTAAGTTGTTAACTGAGGTATCAATTTAACACCTCTACTGAAAGGAACTGCACTGGCTGCCAATATGCTACTGAGCACACCATTCAAGGTTTTGCTTTTAGCATCTCAAACTCTAAATGCCTTGGGACCAGGTTACTTGAGAGACTGTTTGCCCTATACATCCCTGCCCAGCAACTGTTCTCCTCAGATGGCGCATTGCTGAAAGTATCTCATGCCCCAGTGGTCTGCATAGCTTGTACTAGCAACTGGAATTTTAGTGTTATAGCTCTAGCCCTCAGGAATCAATTACCAGCCAAAATTAGACAGGTGCCCAACGTCATGATGCTTAACTACCTATTGAAGACATTTTTATTCAGGAAGTCCTTCCCTAATGGGTGGTAATTTGTGGAATATTAATTGCATATTTGCAGATATGGTTTTATTGTTTTTCTATATTTTATATAATTGTATAATTTATATAAGTGGGTTTTGTGTTTTATCCTATTTTTATCTTGTGTACTGCTTCAATGGTCTCTTGCTGTGAAACAGTTTATAAATCTGTTAAATGAATTTTTTTTAACAAATACCCACGTCCACCCACAGAAATTCTAAAGTGCTTTAAGAAAGGGGCAGAAAAACCAAAGACTATTTTACAGAGGGAAGAACATTTTCAAGTAATTGGAGGGCATGTGTTGACACAGCACTAGCTATTACAACTTCACAGGTGTGTAAAAGTTTGCCTTAAACAAAATACAAGTTTTTTTAATTCTTCTCTGGCTCAGATAAAATTGGAGCCAGAGAAGAATTTCCATGAGGCTAGAAAAGAATTTTCATCTGCTCCCTCCATCTGAGAAGAATTGGATGGCAGAAAGAGGAAAAAGGGAGAAAGAGAGAAGGCTCCTGCCTTTTCTAACACCAGCACGTGGTCCCTAGGGTTGCCAGGTTCCTGGCCTGAGACTGATCCTGTATCTTTAGGAGAAGAGAAGGTCAGGCAAGTGCAGGTGTTCTTGCAACACTGTAATGAGAAAAAACTACAAGGTGGAATTCTTCCTTCCTCCTGCACAACTTTTAAAGATACAGAAGACCTCTTGGAGGCCAGGCCTGGTGATGAGCAGGCCTCTGCTTACTCTCCCTTCTTTTGGTCCCTTGTCTTTCAACTGGATTTGGACAGGGTAGCCCTTCAAATACTCTTCTCTGCAAAGCAGGATACATCTAAACCCTCTTTTCCCCCAGAATCACAATCAGGTCTTTTTGCCAAGGTAGAGTTGAACAAACAATTGTTAATTAATTGATTAATTGATTAATTTACTGTTTGCATGCCAAAATGGCTTCTAAGAATTTGAGATGAATTCAAAAACAAAACCAGCAAGTATCGATAATTTGCTACATAACAAGTAGTCCAGGTAACTGGCACCTGCTTGTTATATATCAGAGTGAGTGTTTCAACCAGAATATCTCTATTGACATTTTATCATTTTAATGTACCTTTAATTTGATTTTCATTACTAGGTGTGTTTGGGGGAGATTTGTGTGTTGGTTTCTCTCTTGCTTTTAAAAAATATTTTTAAAAGGAGGAAACTAATATTGATCTCGTTTCTCTATGGGTTTTGCTCTTAAATTGCTCAGTACTGCCTACAAGCCATGGTTCTGACCTCATTTCATGCATCCTATGATGCCTGCAGACTATATCAAGAATGCTAATAGTGTGTTCTATAATATACTCTATAAATGTGGATCTGAAATTTCTAAAGTAGCTAGAGGTAGCTTCCCTGTTTAGAGCTGTGCATAACCAGCCATAACTGGAATATAAAGAAGTCAAAAAGCAGAATCATGACTAAGCTTCAAAGAATAGCATTCTCATCCAGTAGCAGCCAGAGAGACTGATATGTGTCCACAGAATACAAGCAGGATTTACTAGTAAACGTAAAATGGTAAGATTTAGGCTGCAATTGTGTGGTCCCTGGGAGGGCATCCTAGGTGGCATAGAAAGTTAGATCTTCCCATCCAAGGGCATAGAGAAAAGTCAAACCTGAGGATGGGAGATCTGACTTAGTACAGTACAGTACAGAGGGGGGAGGTCAGCATGGGCATGGCCTTAAATAGCCTCCCCTGCTCCTTCCCACGTGCTTGCGCTCTCGGTGCCAAAGAGGCCAGAAGTGGCATCATGCCCTTCCTGCCACTCGCACAAAAGTGCTCCTGCCAGAACGCTTTTGGGTGCCGGATGGAGAGGAGTGGAATTTCACTTCTAGTTGAAAACAATGGGAGGGAAACCATTAAAATAAAAGACCTGGTAAGAGAATAAAGAGGTAGGCAGGGCTCTTCATTTGGTGGTTCATCCAGCTTTCATTTCCTCTCCCCTACCTTTATCAGTTTTATATCAACCATGTAAGCAAATCCACAAGTTATTTGACGACAACATTTTAAATTTCCTATCTCCTCAGATTATTTGTATAATTAGTGTCAAATGTCTGGCCTGAAAGACAAAAACCATCTTTTTTCCATTGTATAGAAGTTTCGCTGTATGGATTCCTGGAGGCTGTTCTTTCTTACCCGGAGGCAGCAGGCAAGTGGCTATTTGAAGACCTCATTGCTATAACTTTATATAGCACTGTCTCCGTGGTCTTTTTGGCACCTATTAAAGACTGCTCTTTCAACAAGACTTTTCTGTAGAAATTTTGGCATTTGGTGGGGGTGGGATTAGGGGGTGGGCAAATAAATGCAGCCTGTGGAGTAAAATCTCCCATACTGTTTAAGTGTGTGTGTGTGTGTGTATATATATATATATATATATATATATATATATATATATATATATATATATATATATATATAAATATAATAAGAATTGTGGGCAGCGACCCTGGGTCATGATGGGTGAATCTGTCCATTTTGGTTTCTCTCGGTTTCTCATTTTTCCAATCTGAAGTTCAGTTCTCCACATTTCCACACCAGACTGCAATTTTGTTTTTTGCAGCCGAGGGTTGAAATAAAACACAGACACAGCAAGCTGGGTTGAACAAGGGCCACTTTATTAAGCTATAACAAGCCCCTTACACTATTCTGCAGAGGGGAGCCTAGGTGCAGGAACTGTCTATAAGCAGGTGTTTTCACTACAGCTCTCAGGCAACCAGCCTCTGCTGGGGCAAGGGCAAGCGATTCTGCTTACCCGTTAACCCGGCCACACCATGTAAGTGAGCAGGGGGGCCTTCCAACATCACCACCTCTTGGGGCCATACAACTCCAGGTGGATGGGGTAAGTTGGCCCCAAAAGTAGTCCATATCCTGTCCTTGGGCTGTAAAGCCCTGATAGATAGGCCTCCGGAGCCAAAAATCACCTCCAAAGGTGCCTAAGGGGGCCACCTAGCTGTCCTTACCTACTTCCCTTCCAGCATCTTACCGCCACCAAAGGGGGACAAATCTCTATTTAGTCCCCCTTTACCCCACTGCCGAGAAGCACTTCTTGCAGACCCTTCTGCAGGTCTTCTAACAAGATGTTATTACCTGCATCCGACAAGTGAACCCCATCGGCCCTATAAAGCTCAACCCTAAAATGTTGAATATGTGGGTGATTTATTTATTTATTTATTGCATTTGTATACCGCCCCATAGCCAAAGCTCTCTCGGCCAGTTTACAAATGTAATATAAAACCCACCCTCCATGTGCCAGAATAGCCAACCAAATTTGCTGGTTGACCTTCTTACACACCCTGTCTATCCCCCTTAGGTCCCCCAAACAATGCCAGACCCGATGTGGTAGAATGTTTGACCAAATCAGATGCACCATAGTCACTGATGCCTCACAAACTGGATGTCCGCACATGCCTGAATAATAAGGGCCTTGTTGCGCTGCAGCCAACTCAGAAGGGACAGGAAGGGGGGAGGCATGAGTTTCAGGCACCTCCGCAGCCAGAAGAAGCAGAGTTGGGGATTGTTGTGTCTGAGCAGGATCGTGCGGGAGGGGGGCAGCCTGCTCTCCAGCCAGTTCCCACGAGTAACGCCCTTTCCGAGGAGCCGAGCGCACCGCCCCCAGTTGATGCAGAGGACTTGTGGGGGGAAGCTTCAGAGTCAGTGCCAGCTCCTCCTTTACCAAGCAGTTCCCAGGAGGATTCCAGTGTGGCACCGCCCCTGACCTCGAGCCTGTTGCTCGGGAGCAGGTGTCTTCAGATGAGCTGTTGGATGCGTGTCCCCTGTCTCCTCGTTCCTGTCGCCGCGAGAAACGGACAGGGCAAAGACAGGAATTACGAAGGAGTCAGAGATTACATTCGAAAACGTTTCATATATAAGCCTGCCGCTCCCAGTGGGGGGTCGTTGAGTCAACTTCCTTCACACGCTGCAGAGCATGTCTAGAGTATAGTTAGGGACTCTAGTGAGTTAGCGTAGGGTTTCCTATGAAGCGCAATGCCTTTGATGTATCCATTACTCTAATAAAATGAGATGTACTTGCACACACACTCCAGCCTCATTCTTTCGGCTCTGGATGGGACAGATTGACTCAACCACCATCCCTACTCGAACCTGTTCCTATGGTGGATGACATGGACCAGAACGGAGCAAGAGGGGGAGTACCTATCACCACGGAAGCTTTGTATGCCGAGATCCAGAACCTCTGAGTGACTACGCAAGCCCTACAAGCCAAGAACCAAAACCTCAGAGCCGCAACACAAGCCTTGCAAGCGGATAACCAGAATCTCCATGCCTTGGTCACCCAAGTCCAGGCTGCGCCTCCCGGGGCGGCAGCCCCTGTGAAGTCTCCAGTGAGGCTCCCCGTGCGATACAGGGGGCAGAGTGAACAATTTGCAACGTTTCTAGCCCAATGTGAGTTGTACATTCAAGTGCGCAGAGCTGAGTTCCCAACTGATGACGCGAAGGTGGCATTCATCATCAGTTTATTGGAAGGGAAAGCGGCAAAATGGGCCACCCCGTATTTGATTCACAACGACCAGATATTGCGCCAGTTTGACGCCTTCAAGAATGCGATGGGGGACATGTTCCGAGACCCCCAGAGGAAGGAGATGGTTGCCCGCCAGTTAGAGACCCTGAGACAGGGAGGGGGGTCTGTAGGGCAATACACAAATGCTTTTCATGTTTTGTCTCAGGAGATGGAGTACAATGACCCAGCCTTGATGTACTTCTACAGAAATGGACTGAGTCCAGAAGTGTTGGATGAACTGGTGCGTTCCACACACCCCGACTCACTGAGGGGTTTGATTCAACTGAGTTTGCAGATAGACAGCCGCTTAGAAGGAAGAAAGTTGGAGCGAAGAATGGAGCCTTCACAGAGTCAGGTTGCTGCTCCGCTGCCCCGTGCACTCTCCGTGCCCAATCCTGGCATCCCTACTGTCTTGGGAGAGGAGCCCATGCAGATTGGGGGGGGCTAGACCGCGATTGACAGAGGAGGAGAGGGAAAGACGCCGGAGGGAAGGACTGTGTCTTTATTGCGGAAAGTCTGGACACCTCGCCAGAAATTGTGCAGCCAAAACCGGAAGATCCCAGCCGCCGGAAAACTTCACATCTCAGCTCTCGTAGAGGTTAGAGAGTTAGGGGGTGCTATAGACACTGAGCCTCCGTTACGACCCCTTCCCTCCCAAGGGGCCCTTCTGTTGCCCATTCGCATCACCCTATCCTCAGGTGAGAGCTTCTCAGCCAAGGCTATGATCGACAGCGGAGCATCCTCTTGTTTCATAGACCGAGAGTTGGTGCTACACCACACTATTCCCACAAGAGAACTGAGCCAGCCGTTGGCAGTGGAAACTATAGATGGCCGGCCTCTGAAGTCTGGGGGTGTGACTCGAGTGACTGAGTCCATGGAAGTGAAGGTCCCTGGGCATCGGGAAGACCTGTCATTCTATGTGGCGTCCTTGCCGCGTTTCCCTGTGGTGTTGGGTATGCCTTGGTTGGTTAGGCACAACCCCACAATCTTTTGGGATGAAGCTGTGGTGGTTTTTACCTCCAAGTACTGCCATCAACATTGCCAGCCTGAAGAGGAGCCACAGGTGTTGGCAGGGGCGTCTCCCCCAAGGGAGATAAATTTGCCCGCCAAGTATGGGAGTTTTCGGGACGTCTTCAATAAAAAGGAAGCGGAGCAACTCCCTCCTCACTGGCCCTATGATTGTGCCATTGATTTGGTGCCTGGAGCACGCATTCCTACCGGGCGGATCTACTCTCTATCTGAACCAGAGTTGGCAGCGTTAAGGGAATTTCTGGATGCCAATTTGAAGAAAGGCTTCATTCGCCCTTCACAGTCCCCAGCTGGTGCACCCCTGCTGTTTGTGAAGAAAAAAGGGGGGGAGCTCCGTCCCTGTAATGATTATCTGGCCCTAAACCAGCTCACTATCCCTAATAGTTACCCGCTGCCGCTCATTAGGGAAATGTTGGAGAGGTTGAGTTCTGCTAAAATTTTCACTGGACTTGAGAGGAGCTTACAACTTGGTGAGGATTAAGGCAGGTCATGAATGGAAGACTGCGTTTAAGACCCGTTATGGTCAGTTTGAGTATTTGGTGATGCCATATGGGTTGTCGGGAGCATCTGGAGTCTTCCAAAATTTTATGAATGACATCTTTCGGGACTTTGTGGACCGCTTTATGATAGTGTATTTGGATGATATCCTGATTTATTCGAATACTTCCGAGGAACACGACTCGCATGTGCGTGCAGTGCTGCAGAAGTTACGGGAACACCGTCTTTACGCAAAGCTGGAAAAGTGTGGGTTTGACCTAACCACGTTGGACTTTCTGGGGTATCGGATCTCTCCAGCAGGAGTAGAAATGGACCCAGAAAAAGTTCGTTGTGTACTCACGTGGCAACCCCCCAAGACCAAGAAGGATTTGCAACGCTTCTTGGGCTTTGCGAATTACTACCATCGTTTCATAGCCAACTACTCCCATCAGACCACACCGCTCACGGATTGCCTGAAGGGATCAGGACCTTTCCAATGGACAGAAGCTGCACAAGAGGCTTTCGAGAGCCTGAAGCGAAGGTTTGCTACTGAACCCATACTACAGCATGCCGACCCGGCGCTCCCTTTTGTGGTAGAGACGGATGCGTTGGACGTCATGATCGGAGGGGTTGTTTTGCAACCGGCCCAGAAAGGGGGAGAACTGATGCCTTGTGCCTACTTTTCCAGAAAGTTAACCGACTCTGAACAAAACTACACTGTCTGGGAAAATGAGCTATTAGCCATTAGAGATGCCTTTGAAGCCTGGAGACACCATCTGGAAGGGGCGCAGCATGAAATTGAGGTGTGCACGGACCATCGTAATCTAGAGAGTCTTCATACCGCCCGTAAACTCAATCAGACGTAAGTATGCTGGGCTCAGTTCTTCGCACGGTTCCATTTCAAAATTCATTATATCTCCCAAGCACAGAATAAGCGGGCTGATGCCCTCTCAAGGAAGCCAGAATTTCTGAGGGATCCCACCCCAAGACCATTACAGTACATAATCCCTCCCGAGTGGGGAGTAATAGGGGCCTGCCAAGATTCTTGGGAAGCTGAAGTGCGTGAAGCGCAACAACAGGACCCTTTCGTGCAGGAGCAGCGGGTCGAAGAGGGCACGTCACCCCAGGCAGAACAGAAGGACCTTATATGGAAGGATGGCATACTGCACCATCAGGAAGCTGTTTATTTCCCCCCCGGAGAACTGTGAGTGAGGGTACTACATCAGTGCCATGATGCCCCCACGGCAGGCCACTTTGGGGGTTTTAAGACCATTCAAGCTGTCACTCGGGAGTTCTGGTGGCCCAAGGTGAAGAAGGACGTAGATCATTACGTTTGCTCTTGCCCCACTTGCATGAGGGCTAAACATGCCACTGGGAAGCCACCGGGGCTACTGGAACCCCTCCCTACTCCAGGAGGACCTTGGCGAATGATTACTATGGATTTTATAACAGACCTTCCACCTTCGCAGGGGAAAACCACAGTTTTGGTGGTCGTTGATGCCTTCTCAAAAATGGCTCACTTCATTCCGTGCACAGGGCTCCCAAGCGCTCAAGACACTGCCAAGTTGTACGTGCAAAATGTGTATCGGCTGCACGGTCTGCCAGACAGCCTGGTTTCCAATCGGGGCACACAATTCACCTCACATTTTTGGCAAGCGTTATGGAAGTTGCTGCAAAGTGAGCTGAGACTGTCGTCTGCCCATCATCCCCAAACGGATGGGCAGTCCGAGAGGGTCAACGCAGTGTTGCAACAATATTTACGTTGTTTTGTGGGGTATCAGCAGGACAACTGGATGTCCTAACTGCATTTAGCAGAATTTGCCTATAATAATGCTGTGCATTTGCACACGCAACAGACTCCTTTCTTCGCCAATTTTGGCTACCACCCCTGAGTCTTCCCTGCCCCAAAAGACAGTCTCTCAGTCCCAGCCGCTGAGGATTACTTGCAGAAACTTCACGCTATGCAACAGCTACTCCAAGAGCAACTAGAACAGGCCAAAGCGGATTACAAATGCGCAGCTGACCAGCATCGGAGAGAGGGAGACCTCATACGAGTGGGAGACCAGGTCTGGATCTCTACACGTTTCCTGGCTATGCCTGGCCGGTGTCGTAAACTGCAGGATCGGCGTGTAGGGCCCTTTGAGGTGGAGGCACAGATTAACCCCGTGGCTTACAGACTAAAATTGCCACCCACCTTCAAGATGCACCCAGTCTTCCACAGGGCATTGTTGACCAAGGACGCTGCCCCCGACCGTCACCGTCCACGAGTGGAGCCTGCGCCACCGTTATTGGTAGAGGGGGAGGAGGAATACAAAATAGAACAGATTTTGGACTCACAAAAACGCCGAGGGCGTCTTTGGTACCTGATTCATTGGAAGGGGTATGATCCAACTGAACGTTCCTGGGAAACAGAGGAGAATGTGCATGCTCCGACTTTGGTGAGAGAATTCCATGAGGCTTATCCAGAGAAACCTAGACCTCAGGGGTGGGAAGGTTTAAAGCATGGAGGGGGGGATGATGTTGCACTGCAGCCAACTCAGAAGGGACAGGAAGGGGGGAGGCATGAGTTTCAGGCACCTCCGCAGCCAGAAGAAGCAGAGTTGGGGATTGTTGTGTCTGAGCAGAATCGTGTGGGAGGGGGGCAGCCTGCTCTCCAGCCAGTTCCCACGAGTAACGCCCTTTCCGAGAAGCCGAGCGCACCGCCCCCAGTTGATGCAGAGGACTTGTGGGGGGAAGCTTCAGAGTCAGTGCCAGCTCCTCCTTTACCAAGCAGTTCCCAGGAGGATTCCAGTGTGGCACCGCCCCTGACCTCAAGCCTGTTACTCAGGAGCAGGTGTCTTCCGATGAGCTGTTGGATGTACGCCCCCTGTCTCCTCATTCCCGTCGCCGCGAGAAACAGACAGGGCAAAGACAGGAATTACGAAGGAGTCATAGATTACGTTTGAAAACATTTCCTATATAAGCCTGCCGCTCCCAGTGGGGGGTCGTTGAGTCAACTTCCTTCACACGCTGCAGAGCATGTCTAGAGTATACTTAGGGACTCTAGTGAGTTAGCGTAGGGTTTTCTATGAAGCGCAATGCCTTTGATGTATCCATTACTCTAATAAAATGAGATTTACTTGCACACACACTCCAGCCTCATTTTTTTGGCTCTGGACGGGACAGGCCTTGCCCTTAAGCAAACCAAGGTCATTTCCTCCCATGTGAATGACCACAGTATGTGGAACTGTCCGCACTAAACCTTGCTGGAACAACATGGGTAGGAGCCCATCCCAGTGCATCCCTCACCAGCCAAGCCATTGAACCATAGCCCACTGGCTGAGGCCCAGCTGAGAACCACAACGTCAGTTCGCAGCCCTATGGCCTGCCCAGAAGACCATGCTATGGCCGCAGATTTGGGTGCGCATCTGCTCCGTCCCCATCCAGCAACCTGCAAAAACAAAATAATTTCAAACAGTTAGGCTTCCAGACCTCCAGACTCTCCCAAAGGGCGAATGTAATTCTTATAGGCCCCTGATTTCCACCTTCTGATGGCCCACACCCTTGCCTGCAAAAACCCAAGACCTGCTGCCTTGGAAGCAGCTCCAATCCTAAACGAGTGGGTCCCAAACCCTGAGGGTCTACCCCAAGCTCTGCAGCGCTAGTAAGCACCCAAACCTGAACTTTGTGAGGGGAGACCCCCCCTCATGAATAACCTGGGCTTGAGCCCCCAGCCTCAAAAAAATGTTGCAATGCCCCCACTAGGCAGATGTCTGGTGCTAGGGAAGGGAACAACTCACAGTCCTGCCCTTGTGCATTTGGTCAGTCTTGGACCATCATAACCCGGTCTTAACACACACCCCCTTCAAAACTAACTTCTGACTGCAAGAGGGCACGGAAGGAAGAGTCCTGTTTAGACCCAGCAACCACCTCTCCTATCCGGAAGGCTCCAAAAAAGTGTGAAGGCCACTGCGTGAAACAGCTGGACCTCGTACTGCGAGGAGCATACGCCAACTCATTGGCCTAACAAACCCCTCACAAGGTCAGGTGAAAAGGGGCAATGGGTATCAGGGGTGGCTGGGGACTACCTAGCCCACCCGCCAGCATACCGTGGGCCCATATAGGGGATCCGGAAGCCAAAAGAAAAACCCTGTAACAAAAACTGTGCCTCCCCTGCCACTGGGTAACCAGCAAGCAGGGTACGCAAAACCTCCAACTTAACTGGGGAAGGACCCTTTTCCTTGAGCAGCCCCAATGGAAGCTGCTTCTTACTGCTTTGGTGGTCCTCCCCTAAACATTCTGCCCCTAGGGCAGCTGGTGCATGAGTGTGAAGCCCCACATATGGAGCATTCATGCCTAAACCTTCAGGGATTGCGGGCACAGAAACCCTGGGAGCTGAACTCCCAGCATAGCAGCCAATGTTGAATCCCGTGCCCCATGCTGAAGCGGGGAAGGGTAGCAGCCAACTGCCTGCTTAATAAATGCCCACTGTCACTCCTATCCCTAGTTAAGGCCCAGGCCACTACCATGAACTGCAGCCATAACTCTGCCTCCCTCTTATCCCATTGCAAGTCCTTATCAAATGCCACCCACATCCGGAAGACGTCATCATAAGAAAGCCATGCCCCACCTACAAACCCTGTATATGCCCTATATATATCTAAATACATCTCTCCATTACAACCCCTGCATAAATCAAGTAGGCTGGCAATCATTTAGTCCATGTCCTCTCAACCTTCTTGTGCCTTGGCCTATCCTGATCCTTGTCATCAGCCTTCTCTTTGTCCTTCTTAGGCAGTTCCTTATAAAGTAGGGGAAACAGGTCCATATACTCTCTGCGTCAAATCTTCTTTTTCGTTGCAGGGAGCAGATGGAAACCAAGAGTGACTGATATCTCCCCAAATGGAATGGCACCAGCCGCAATTGCACCCAGTGGGTCCTCTGCTGCTGCCTGCACTACTGTCAAGGAGGGCCGCACCACTGTCCTCCCAGCTGCCACTGGCACAGTCGCCTAACCTACCTGATTGCATGCAGCCATAAGCTGAGGCTGGTGAGCATCTAGCCCAGCCTGTGGTGAGGGAGTTACTTCCGCTCCAATAGGCACTGAAACTGGCCACCCCTGCCCCGAAGCCCCCAGCCCTCATGGTGGCACACCCCAACCCAGCCACTCACTCAAGTGAGTGGGCAATCCTGACTCACCAGACACCCTTGATGGCACTGCTACCACAGCTGCTTGGCCTTTCCCAGCCGTTGATGCTGACATGTTTCCGTAAGTTGAACCCTCCGCTGTCTCCATCCCACCAGCAGCAGGCAGGGCCACGCCAACCTCTGGCCTCTCCATCATAGGGATTTCAGGTGCCACCAAGCTAAGTCCCGCCTCTAAGGCTTCCAGCTGTGCTAGGATCAAGGCAACAGCATTATGATTAGGATCCAACTGATGAGTGCCCTTACTGCTGCCCTTCAAACCAGCCTTAACCTGCTTAGGCCTCGCAGAAGCCTCCACAGCCTTCACAGGCCTAGATGGCCTCTCCGCTGGCACCATTTAAGATGCCACACCCTGCCCAGCTGGGCCAACCCACTGCTGCTCCAGGGCCTCCAATTGCACTAAAATAGTCACCCATGGAGTCGCCTCCTCATCATCTGAGGACCCAGTCACCTGGGGAGGGGTGCTTGGGGGAACTTGCGGGCCTTATCTTTCCCCTTCACCTCCTTTCCCTTCTTAGCTGGCATATTGAGTCACCCACCAAGTACCTGTATATACGCTCCTCCAAGCCAGCCACTGAACCACTCACCTAACTACCTAAGGCCTGATGGTGAGCAGCAATTAAAAGGCCAGCAGCAACAGCCCAACCTGCCATTAGCCTATAAGGCCACGGCTATCAGGCCTGTAATAGGCCCTGCCTTACCACCCAGCCTGAAAAGCCTGGTCACTCAATCAGGCCTGCAGCAGGCCACCTAAGCCCACTAAGGCTGAACAGGTCTGGCCACTCAATGCCTGGATTAGGCCACCCCTCAGAGACCCACGCTGGTGTCTGGGCTTCTTTGGGAGGCCTGCTATCAGGCTGCATGGCACACCTAAAATGGCACCGACTGTGTGTGGCGCATCGCAGCCCCACTAGGCACCACTGTGGCATTCTCCCTGCTGCCTCAGTGACCTCTGCCCACCTGAGGCTGAAGCTGACTGTGCCCCACTCCCAGGCCTGCCCCCACCAATTTATTGCAAAAATTCCCAAGCTGCCTCCTTTGCCACTGCGCTGCCTGCAATGGAGCCCTAAAATGGCACTGCCCATTGCAATGACAAAAATGGCTGCCAACACTGCCCCATCTGCTGGCATTTGTCCTCTTGGCGCTCCTTCTCCTCCTCTCCTGTCGTGTGCCAAGAGGAGGACTGAGGGGGGTAGTGCTGGCTTAAATAAGCCCAGAAGCTCCACCCCCCATGCAGCACGGTGCGCTCACCCTTTCCATGTGAGCACAGCACTGCCCTCACTGGCAATGACAGCCAGGACTTCAGCTCCTGGCCGCAAATGTGCCCCACCTGCTCAGGCTACGCTTGGGCGAGCGGAGAGGGACTTTCCTAAAAAAAGTTCACATGAAACTGTGTCAGTATTTTAGGGTGAATTTCTCCTAATACACACATTTTTGTATGCAGTTTAGCCAAATACATTTTTTTCTAAAGGAGGTTTCCCGAGTCTAATATCTTTTAATGTTAGTTTCACAAATACAAGCATTTTTATGGATGCTCTACCCCAGGATGTGCATTTTTGTATGCTGTATTTCGCTGGAGAAGTGTATTGCTAAATTCAGACAAGGGCCCATTTTGAAGTGTGTTTCAGTTTGTGCATTGTTTCAGAAAGTGAAAATTAGGTATGTTTGCTTTTAAATGCAAACTGACTCAAATTCCCCCCCCCATCCCTAGCCCTTGGTCTTGGAAATGGGGTGTGCTACCACCATGCCAGAAACAAGGAAGGAAACTTTAAAAAGTGGTGAAGAAAATGGTAGATTTTAATTTTTCCCCATAAGACAAAAGATGGTGCTCCTTATGTCATAGACGCTATTACCTCTGGTGAAGAATATTAACACTCAAACCACATTGGGCACAGTAAGCGCAACTGGAGTGCTTTTATGAAAAAAATTCTCACTTCCTTCAGCATCTTTTGAGGTTCTTTGTGGGGTTCTTTGTGGTTTGTAAGTGGTGCTGCCCTCCACCACGTGTTATTAGTAGCTTCCTATCTTCATTTGAGGCTCCAGAAATGGTTTAGTAACCAGTACAAAAAACATTGCTCCCTTTCATTGGAAATTCAGGTTCAGCTTGCATCTAAAGACACATTTATTAAATTGGTGCTTTCCAAAGCAACATGAGAACTACAACGGTCATCCTTCAAAATTTGCACTTATCCAAATATTACAATGCAGTTCTCCAACCAACCAATGTTTATACAAATGCATATCCCATGGGAAAATGTGCATAAAAGGGAAACAAAAACACCTTTTATTAGGAGAAATTGCTTGCAAAAAATTGTATATTAGTCAAAACTGCGGGCAAAAATGTGTTTATCAGAAATAATTGCACTGAAATTCTAAAGAAGTTTCACAAGCATTTTTTTTTTAAAAAAAATAACAAATTGCTGCAGCAACCTGGAGAACTGAATTTAAGGCTGGAAAAATGAGAAACTGAGAAAACTGAAATGGACAGATCTTTTCACCCCTAGTGCTGTTGTGTAATCGGCTGTAGTAACAAGCAATACACTTAAAAATATTTCATCCATCCTTTTTTTCATTTTCAGTTATTTCAAAACCAATATAATAAAATTAAAACCTCATATAAAGAGCAACAAAGAGCAGATTTTCAGTTTCCCCCCAAATTGCTGATTTAGTTTCTGACTTTATTTATTTGTTCATTTTTCTGGCTCTTCACATGCTGGGATTATTTTCTTATGCCTCAAGATCTTCAAGTATAACACAAACTGGATGGAAAAGAAGATATAATTATATCAACTTTATTTGATTTAGATGGTGGTGAGGGGAGTCACTGTAGAGGGAGCAGTGATTTCTGGGCCTATTTGGAGTAACTGTTGCTATTCTCAATCAAATTCTATTCCATCTTTCTGACCAAAAGAGCCCAAGGTGGTAGACAATAAATTAGCAAAAGCAATCTAGTTCAAAATAAAATAAAACATATTTAAAATGTTTAAAAATAATTATTGAACATCTACAAAGATTAAGAACCTATAAAAACATTTAAACAGACACATCCCCTTTCAGCTAATAATGTCAAGATTTTAAAATCTCAGAATGATGGAACTCCACATAACATGAAGTAGAAGTGCCATTTCTAGGATTGTACCTAGGGAGATGGCAAATAGCGCTGAACAAAAATCTATAACCCCTCCCACACACACATAGCGGTTAAAAGAGAGTGAGAAGCCAATGGAAGACTAGTGGGGATATAATGTTGATACCTGAGGTTGCAAACAAGGTTCAAGAAAGCTAAAATGGATGGCGGCACAGAGTTACCATCACCTTCTAGGAGAGATCAAGAGGTAAAATACAAATGGGGGAGAGTCAATTCCAGATCAAGTCCCAGTATGCTCCAAGAGGGCTTCTCCACCAGTCCAACTACTCAGATGGATTTCTGCAACTTCTTTTTTCAACTATATGCCTTCTGCAAAGTTCCTTAATAGAAGCATTGCAATTTCATAGTATTCTTTTTCATGCCATCCTATTTCAAGCTTGGCTGCCCATTCTCTCTCTGCCACACCCACAAACCCTGTGTTCCTGGTTTTCTGTTCTTTGTTCCTCAGCGTTGAAATCCAGGGCTCCTCATTCACCCATTTCCTGCTGCCTTCCTAACTGCATTTCAGGAGCTGCATCTCACTCATCACTATTGCCACTATCAGTTCAGATTTTGAAAAGGGCAGTTCCAACAGCCCTGGGCCACTCATTCCATGTAGCTTGCAGAGATGGCATGAAGAAAACAAAGGTAATGAAACGAGTATCTGGAAGAAGCAAGAGTCAAGCTGTAAGATAGGAAATGACTTTTTTTTTTACCTCAAATGTTCCAGAAATGTTCCAGATACCTCTGCCACAGGTTCTGAATGGGAAGAGGACCTGTGCTGATTGCAATCAATCTTGCAAGTTCTTCCCAGCTTTGATTGTCTGATTCTGACCACCCAGTGTTGTCATAGCCTCCTCTGTGCAGTGTCGAATATGAAGCTCTGAAAGGGTGTCACAATTCAGAAACAATTCAGAATACTCTGGTTTCTCTTCAGATCGTATAAATCTTTCGCCTTTTACAATTCAGAAACATAGAATGTCCAGAAATGAAAATCCTTTGAAAATATGCTTTGTATTTTATTTCAAACAAAAGCACCAGTTCAGTTCTTGGAAACAGAAAGTGGCATTAATGGAATAATTAATGAAAATTAATGAAATAATTAATGAAATCAGTGTATATTATTATTATTATTTTACAAATATAAATATGACAATTTAATCCTTGATAAGAGATGGCAACCCCAATAAAGGCACATTATGGATCATTCGCGAAGAGTTCAAAAATAAAACTGCTGATATAATAATGTGAATAAAAGGTGTTCAAAAGGTATTTTCAAGCCACAATGCTGCAGAAGTGAGAAAAGCTGCTCCTGCCAAAGTTCTCTTCTCTCTCTATGAATCTTCTTTTCTATATAACTTGGAAAGGTTCAGGATCCTAATCTACTGCTTCATCCAGTCATACTACTTATCATTAGCAGATATTTATCAGTAAATCCTAATGAAGATAGAGGCTGTGTTTTCTTCTTCCAGACAGAGAGCTTCACACAGCAGTAGGCTGATTAATGTCCCATTTATAGGAGTGAGGGACAGGATCTAAAAGCTGATTAATTTATTCTTGAGTTACAAATGAAGTCTGATCATCTAAACAACTAGGAAATAAAGAGTCAACATGGGTGGTCTTTAGCAGCACAGATAGATCTGAAATCTAAAATATTCCTAAACAGCAATATGACATTTCAGTTTGGAGAACTTTTCCATAACACTTCATGTGCATATGCAGGGTTGTGTATATTCTGAGGCTCTGTGATCATGGATTATATCAATCAGCATAGGAATACACACCTGAGCCCAGGGATGGGAGAGGAATTTGTTCAGGTTGCTTTTTTGCAATGGAGTAACCCAATCCCATGCTCTTGAACTTGCTTGCAGATGGGACTGCAACTCTGCAGTCGGATTGCACAGCAGATGCCGCATTGTGCATTGCACAATGTGCATTGCACATAAATTGCACATAAAAACACCATACATGTAAAAGATGGACACAAAGTGCATATTGAATGAATAAGTGCATGAAAGAGCTTTAAAAGTATACTTTACATTTTAAAAGTGTGTATTTTATGTAAATAGTGTGTACAAAACATGTACAATTCAAATGGGACTTTTAAGTGAATTCTTTTTTAAAAAAATGTACACAAAATGGGACTGAACAGACCTATGATTGAGTGCCAGTGAATCTATCTATCTATCTATCTATCTATCTATCTATCTATCTATCTATCTATCTATCTATCTATCTATCTATCTATCTATCTATCTATCTATCTATCTATCTATCTATCTATCTATCTATCTATCTATCTATCTATCTATCTATCTATCTATCATCAAATAAGAGCCGGCATCAGTGTGCATGCTTGAATCGTGCATCTCATATACTTGACCTGAACTAAGAAACCAGATAGTTGAGTTACATTCCAAGACACTATTTCTTTTTGCCCTTCTCTGAATTTTGCAATGCAAGTTTGGGCTCAAAAATTGTATAATAAATGTGTTTACAAATGTCTGTTTTAGGATAAAACCTGTGTAGAAATGCTTATTTTGAGAGAAAATACATTAAGAAATGTGTATTGTGAGTGTGTGTGTTGATATGTTGAAAAGCATATTTAAATACAAATTATGTGTGCATTTTTTTAAAAAAAATCATGAGGAACATGTGAAGATGCCTTATAATGAGTCAGACCATTGGTCCATCTAGGTCAGTATTGTCCACACTGACTGGCAGTGGCTCTCCAGAGTTTCAGACAGAATCCCTCCCATCCCTACCTGGAGATGCCAGGAATTGAACCTGGGATCTTTTGCATAGAAGGCAGATGCTCTACCACTGAGCTATGGCCCTACCCATAGTTGGCTCATCATGGATTAATCCATAAATTCTTGCAAATACAGGATTGAATGGATTTATGAATGGACACATTTGGAAGAGATACAAATTGGAAATAGGCTTATCCATTCCAAATCATGACTGGGGCCTAGGGACAGGGGAGAATATTCGCTAAATCAGATTTATCACTGGATTTTGACATAATCTGACAATCCACAATGTTTTGGGACCAGCATTGATTTCTTGTGGCTGGTCATGGCTGTTATTGGCATGGGTTAGTTTTGATTTTTTTTAAAAAAAATCTGCTCTAATTTTTTGTGATTGTTTTCATAATCAGCTTTCCTCTAAACTGATGCATTCTTAATTTAACTCAGTGGAACAAGTGCCTACAGCATAAGCATTTTCATTAGCATTTTTGTTAGCAATTACATTATTGCTTTTGCTGGAAACCCCCCCCCCCCGCAAATTGGCAATTGCACAAACAAAAACATGGTGGATTGGTACTGAAAGCCAGACTGCTGGAGTTCAAATGGATAGGAACTACCTACCCAACCCCATCCCTACTGGGGTCAGCTACTAAATTGACTTACAGCTTTTGTCTCTGCCTCTTCCTCCTCCAGCCTGCTGCCTAGCCCTAATCAAAGGGCTTCATATGGCTAAGCCAAGCAGGGAGGTAATAATAGATGAATTTATGGTGTATACACACTCTGTTATTCTCAGTTTGATTTTATATTATAACAGCAAGAGGGCAGCCATGATCTCAGCATTCCTTTCTTCATTCATCTTTTGATTCTGTCCTGATACCACCATGTTCTACTGCCTTAGGTCCAAAGGCTTCCTTCTCATTTGTAAGATATATCTCAATATGTCAAGCCTTGTTGCTTGCTATATCAATTTCCCATTAAGCTTCTTTAAATATCAATATACATACAGAACAACCCACACTATAGGAAGCCAGGGTAATTTATGCCAACCTAGGTTAAACTAGATTAAGTTACTCCTATTCTTAACTCCTTTCAGAAGGGGGGCTACTGTCAGCTGAGCCAGCCCCCAAGCCTGGCAGAGGTATAACAAGCCTTTGACTTTGACTTATACCACCTTTTTTGCCAATGTAGCTTCTGCTGGGTTGCTATGATATGTGGCTGAGCAGAAAGCAGTTTGGAATAAGGGTATGTCTCCTCTGCCCTGTCCCTCCCCGAATGCCCATTTTTTGGGGATTTCCCTTGGCTTCAGCTGAGCTGCCTCTGGCTGAGCCAAGATTGGCAACTTATTATACAGCCACTATAGCCAGCATGGATTTTTCACATTCTGCAATGTTAAATTGAAAAATATACCCCATGCCATTCTGATGCTTCCCATAAACTCATTTCAAAACAAAACCTTACCAAACATATAGTCCTGCACACAGAAATGCTTTCTTAACAACTCTGTAAATTTTCATGGTGATACACAAAACAGTCAGAGAGAATAGAGAGTTCAAAGTCTAAAAAGAGAGGGGGGGGGAACCCAGAACCCCTTTTGGACTTTTTTCTCTCAGAGTTCTCCTAATCAGTTGAAATTCATTAAAAATCAGCCATGTTCACAGAGTAACTGTAATCCTAATACTGACCTTGTCCCATTCTCTGACCTTTATCTTCTGCAGTTTAAAATTTAAAAAAATGCCTGGCTGATTTTTAATTAATTTAAGAAATTTTGCATTGAACTGGATGATAGTGCTGGGCATGCTCAGTAAGAACCAACTGTCAGTGTTCTAAAAGCCAGACTCACAGCTGCTGGGCTTGGCTAAACAAGAGGCCACAGCCAAACCAGACTTTGTTTTCACTCAAAACAGTCATGGCTTCCTCCAAAGAATATTGGGAAGTGTAGTTTCTGAAGAGTGCTTAGAGGAGATGCCTATTCCCCTGACAGAGCTTCAGTGGCCAGAATGGTTTAACAGTCAGCCGCTCTGACTGAAGCTCTGTGAGGGGAACAGAGCATCTCCTAGCAACTCTCAGCACCCTTCACTTCCCAGGATTCTTTGGGAGAAGCAATGACTGTCTAAAGTGAAATAAAAGCACCTCGTAGCAACTCTCAGCACCATTCACTAACTACACTTCCCAGGATCCTTTGAGAGAAACCATGACAGTCCAAAGTGAAATAAAGGCCTGGTGTGGATGTGGCCAGGGACAGCTTTGGTTTAAATTTCGGGTGGAGGCTACATGTGCCTGCTGTAGAATAAAAAGGTGGGGAAAACCCTGAAAAGCAATGATACTGTTCACCATCTTTTCCTTTTGGAAAGGAAAGGAGCTTCCCCTCTGCCCAGTGCCCACCCATCCAAACACCTCCCCTCCCTGCCCCTACCCCAGGTCAGTGTTGCACTGTGACTTGGGAGACCAGGGTTCAAATAGCCACACAGCCATGAAGCTCACTGGGTGACCTTGGGCCAGTCACTGCCACTCAGCCTCAGAGGAAGGCAATGGTAAAACCCCCTCTGAATACCACTTACTATGAAAAACCTATTCATAGTGTCACCACAAGGCGGAATCGACTTGAAGGCAGTCCATTTCCATTTTCAAACATGATTGCACAGAAAGAAATCCCACTGAACTCAAAAAGTATGCAAATGATCAAACCCACCCTCCCGTCTCCCTCCTATCCCCTCCCTCTTGCCCCTTCCCTCCCCCTTCCTTTGCTCCTCCCTCCCCAACCCCATTCCCTATCAATCCTCTCCTTCCCCCTCCTCCTGCCCATGGTCAGTTTTACCTATTGTAATCATGATTGCACGGAAGTAAATATCACTGAACTCTATAAGCATGCAAATGATCAATCCTCCCCTCCCCTCCATTTTCCTTTGCCCCCCACTAATCCACTCCTTCCCCCTCCCCCATGGTCAGTTTTACCTATCCTAACCATGATTGCATAGGAGTAAATCCCATTGAACTCAGTAAGCATGCAAATGATCAGACCTACCTTTCCCCTCTCCTCTCCCTTCCCCTTTTCCTTCTTCCCCCTCCCCTGCCCACTCCAGCCCTCCCTCCCTCCCTCCCCCCGGTCAGTTTTACCTATCCTAACTATGATTGCATGGCACTAAATCCCACTTAACTCATTAAACATGCAAATGATCAAACCTGTCCTCCTCCCCTCCCTCGCCTGCCTGCTCCCCTCCGTCTCCTCCTCTCTGCCTTTCCTCCCCTCCTCCTCCCCATCTCCTGTGGTCTGTTTCACCTATCCTAAACATGATTGCAGGGGAGTAAATCCCACTGAACGCAATAAGCATGCAAATGATCCATCAATTCTCAGCAAACTTGCACAGGATCCCCTTTCTTACCTCCTGGATTAAAGAGCAGAGACATTCACTAATACGCAAAAAACCTTGTGGTTTAGGAATGTGCCTATAGCCAACAGATATTTCTATTAAACTTTAAAAAGCAGGGACATTGGGCAGCTATAGTGAATGCACCAGGAGAGCAGGAGACCTGACCTCCTCTCTGAGATATTGGACTGCCCTACAAATTTGTCAAAATGCAAACACAATTTGGGTTGGTCTTTCGCAGTCCAATCCACTTGCTGTGTAGCTTGGAAGAATTTGGTAACATGCCTCTGAGCATATGGTGAGTGGTGGCAACACCTGCAACCAGCCCAAATAATAGAAATAAGACATGTGCTGTGCTGATCTTGTTTTAGCAGGGAGGAAGCAACATTATTAAGACAGTTGATATAGTTCAGATGGTCACTTTAAATGTCTGATTTCCTTTGCAATTTTAGTGACGTTTCCTATAGTAAATCATTTTCTTTTGTTTTTATTTCTGTGAATATGTGAAGTACAGCAACACTTTGCAAAATTTACACTAAAAAACCTCCGGTAATAATTGTGGAATAATGGCACTGACTATTCTGCAGAATAGTCTCCAGTGGACATCAGGAGTGTCTCAGATTGCAAGATAAAACAGTGGGAGGTGAAATATATTCTAGCAAAATTGTAGGTGTGCCCAAGTTTTTAATTGGCCATTTCCCACCTTGCCTTAAATGAAGTGGTTGAAACATAGCAGGTGGAAACATGCATCAACTTTTTTCCAACTGCTAGAGTCATTGCTGAAGTAGCAACATATTGGAATCAGTCTGATTTTACATCAAACTGCAGTTTCAGATTCAACTCTTAATGCATCCAAAATAGAAATAGAACATAACCTCCTACATGAAACACAAAAGGCTGTCTTCACCATCATATGACATTGACCAATAAAAAGGCTTTGAATTTAATAAAAATAAATTTGGCATTGATTTTGAGGATGAATAATGAGGGAAATAAAATTTTGTAGGTTAGATTCTCTGTAGAAACATTAATAATAGAGGAAAGAAGCAAAGTAAGAACATTAACAAACATACAAAAATAGAATTCCCCAGCTTTGGAGATGGCAGGTGTTGCCACCACTCACCATATGCTCAGAGACACATGTTACCAAATTCTTCCAAGCTACACAGGAAGTGGATTGGACCCAAATTGTGTTTGAATTTTGACAAATTTGTAGGGCAGTCCAACATCTCAGAGAGGAGGTCAGGTCTCCTGCTCCCCTGGTGCATTCACGATAGCTGCCCAATTTCCCTGCTTTTTAAAGTTTGATAGAAATATCTGTGGGCTATAGGTACGTTCTTAAACCACAAGGAAATTTTTTGCCCGTTTATGAATACTAGTGTATCTCCAACTGAGCTGGGATGGGGCACTTCAGTTGGCTGAGCCTGGGCTCAGCTGGAAATCCACTTATTCCAACTCCTCACATTGCAGTGGATCTTGGATTTAGATGGCTCCCTTAGAGTATGATACCTTCCAATAGAACCGTTATAAACAGGCTCTGCTTTTTGTATTCCTTTCAACTGTCTGTACAGCTGAATTGCAGGAGTTAAGATCCGATTAAGGTCCTTGACTATTAAAACTCTGATTACTTAATGTCCCCAATTCAACCCCTACATATGGCAGGCTGGGGAGTGTAATGGATAGCACAGCAGCCTAAATCTCTCCCAGCACTTGGAAAAGCATAAGCAGATAACATTTGAAAATGCATAAATAAAGCAAAGGGTGATTAATGGTAATAATGGAGGTTTGTTTGTTTTCAGTAGCTGTAGTGAAATGAAATAGAGAGCCACAGAACTGCACTGAAATGGTGTAGAGATAGACTCTTCCCTCTCTTTTTATCCTCTTATTTTAGAATTGTTTTAAATGTAAGAAAACCTATAATCATTAGACTATGAAAGGAGATGTAACTGTGCAAAATGCATTGCCTTCAAATAGATCCCGACTTATGGCGACCCTATGAATAGGGTTTTCATGGTAAGCGGTATTCAGAGGGGGTTCAGCATTGAGGCTGAGAGGCAGTGACTGGCCCAGGGTCACCCAGGTAGCTTCATGGCTGTGTGGGGATTCGAATCCTGGTCTCCCAGGTCGTAGTCCAGCACTCTAACCACTACGTTACACTGGCTCATGAAATCCTAAACAGGTAAGCGTTTGCAATTTTGAATGTCTCTCAGTTTTTTTTATTTGTGAAATGAGGTAAGGCGTGATGATGAATAGCACACTTCTGCCATAAAATAGTACACGTCCACATTGTTGTACAAGTTCACAAATAACAAAAAAGAGAGGGAAATGTATCTAATTGTATCATTTCATTTCTCCCCTAGAGTAATTTGAAAACACTCCTTTGGAATCAAGCTATATTGTACCCTGCCAAGTAAAATGACTGGTTATTCAGCAAGAGGACACCAAGTTGCATAAAATCTGCATGTGGTAATTTATGGTAATTGGTGCAAATTTAAAAATAATTGCTATAATTTAAATGAAAAAATAATAAGTATTTTTTAAAAAATTGCAATGCAACAATCTCACCATAGTGAGGAAGACACCAGCTGACTTGTGTACCCACTCAGTCTGCTGGCGAGGTCTTGATGGGCAACTTCAAGGCCCCTGCTCTCCCTTTTTATGGTTCCTTATCTTTAAACAAGACTTGGGCCAAACAGCCCTTCTGACAGAGGACAATGTGATGCGTCCTTCCCTGGCTCTCCCTGTCAGGTTCCTACCTGCTCGTGGTTACAGCCTGTCTCTAGGCACCACCAGGGACTCCACCAGTCCGGACCGCATTCTCTTATGGTTTACCTATCCGCTCTAGCACAGATCTCAACAGAGCCCCCTGCTAGGCAACCACCAGTAACGTCCCAATACTAGTATTCCCAGAGACTCTGAATACTGGTATTGTTATTCTCTTCACTGCTGCCACCATTTGTTACAGTTCCCCTTCAGCCTTGGTCATTACCTTACCCTCCCTTCTGGTCTGTGAAACCCCAGCCAAGGATCAGGCCTTTGGTAAACCAAATTAAGTATTTATTACAGATAACAAAGCTAACAAGATTAACAAGATTTCTTCTTAAGGCACATAAGCATATGGTTTTACTCAATACTAATCGGAACTCCACCCCCCTCCTTCTTCACTCTCTCCTGGCAAACAACTCTCTCAAACCCCACCAAGCAATCCACTCTTTCTTTTCTCCCCCTCTATTCCACTCTCACTCCCTCACATTCACCCATTTTAAACACTCAGCCAATCATCTCGCATTCTACTGCCCATTCACTCCCCCTCTTTCACTCCACTTACCATGTATCTTCTAAAACAACAACACTTACCATATATACATTAATATAGGAACATCACATTTCCCCCCCCTTAAACAACAGCAGAGTATTATTCCTGTTCCAGGATTTATACGTCGCGTTAACAAATAAAAGTCTCTATGGGGAAAATGTCTTTCTTTGTTCCTCTGTCTGGTCACGTCACTGCAGTCCCAGCCACTTGCCTGGAAAGTCCATCGGCCAGTACATTGTCCTTGCCTTTTATGAACTGGAAGTCCACTTGATAGTCCTGTAGGGCCCAGGACCACCTCTGCAGCATAGTGTTATGGTTTTTCATAGTCTGCAACCATAACAAGGCCCGATGATCCATAGTCACTGTGAATCTTCATCCCCACACGTATGGGCGCAACTTGTTCAGTCCCCACACGACCGCTAGGCACTCCTTCTGGACCGACGAATAGTTTTTCTCCCTCGGCGTCAGCTTGCGACTCAGGTACGCCACTGGATGTCTGGTGCCTTCTCTCTCCTGCAGCAAGACGACTCCCAGCGCGAGGTCCGACGCATCTGTAGCCACAATGAATGGTTTCTCATAGTCTGGTGCTATTAATATGGGTCCTTGGCACAAGGCTTGCTTCAGTAGATCAAAAGCCTTCTGACATTCATCCGTCCATACCACACGCTCAGAACACTTCTTTGTTAATTCATGCAAGGGGGTTGCTATTTCCCCAAAATTTCTCACAAACTTCCTATAAAATCCAGCCACACCCAGAAATGCCCTTACTTGTTTTTTGGTTAAGGGGATCGGCCACGCTTGTATTGCCTCCACCTTGCTCCATAAGGGGGTGATTTTCCCACTCCCCACCTTATGTCCTAAATAGATTACTTCCTTTAGTCCAAACTGGCATTTCTTCGCTTTTATTGTGAGGCCTGCTTTTCTTAAGGCCTCCAATACTGTTGTCAGGTGTTGGACATGCTCAGGCACCGACTTGCTAAAAATGGCCACGTCATCGATATAGGCCACTGCAAAATCTGACATGCCTCGCAACACAGTATTGATTAGCCTCTGAAATGAACTTGGTGAGTTCCTTAGTCCCATGGGTAAGGTCACAAACTCATATAACCCATCTGGTGTACTGAAGGCAGTTTTGGCTCTGGATTGGTCGTCTAGTTCCATTTGCCAAAATCCTTTACAGAGATCTAGTGTAGAGATAATGGTTGCTGCCCCCAATAACTCTAACATTGCATCTACCCTAGGCATAGGATACGCATCTGGGACAGTAATTTTATTGATTAGCCGATAATCAATGCAAAACCTTGTCGTTCCCTCTTTTTTCGGAACCAGGACAATACTTGAGGCCCAGGGACTGATGGATTCCCTGATCACTCCTAATTCCAGCATCTCTTCCACCTCCTTTTTGATCTCATTCAAAACTTTCCCATTCACACGGTACGGAACAGATCTGATTGGGGCATGATCTCCAGTATCAATGGAATGTATAACTATACTGGTTCGGCCAGGTTTGTTGCTAAAGAGATTCCTATAGGTTTTCAAAACTCTCAGAATCTCCTCTTTTACTTCCTCCTTCACCTCCTCTGACCATTCTACTTGATCTACCGCTCCTTTGTCTTTGCTTTCCTGTACCAAATCTGGAAGTTCAGGCCCACTTCCCTCAGGGAATAAGGTAACTTGCAACACCTTTGCATCCCTGGTATGGTAAGGCTTTAACATATTTACATGAACCACTTTGCTTTTGTTTAATTGGTTTGTGGTGATTACATATGTCACTGTGTCAAGCCTTTCTCTGATGGTATATGGTCCTTCCCAGTTAGCCTGTAATTTGTCATGTTTCCTGGGTATGAACACCATAACCATATCTCCCACATCATACACACGTTCTCTGGCTGTTCTGTCATACCAGTAACTTTGCTTCTCCTGTGCATGACTCAAATTCTCTTTCACTACATCCATCATTGATGTTAATTTATTGCAGAATTCCAATACAAAATCTACTACAGATGTTTTGTACTCTCCCAGAGTTCCTTCCCATGAATTTTTTAACAGTTCCAAAGGTCCCCTCACTTTTCTAGTGAACATGAGTTCAAAGGGTGAGAAGCCTGTTGACTCCTGAGGGACTTCTCTGTATGCAAATAAGAAGCATCCCAACCGTTCATCCTAGTCTTGTGGGTGATCTTGAACATAGCTTCTTATCATGCCCTTCAAAACGCCATTGAATCTCTCTGTTAACCCATTAGTGGCAGGATGGTAAGTAGTGGTCTTTAGATGTTTTAGACCACAACATTTCCACATACATTGCATCACTTCTCCCATGAATACACTGCCTTGATCCGTCAGCACTTCATGAGGGAAACCCAGCCTCATAAAGATTTTTAATAAAGCCTCTGCCACTACAGGGGCTTCTACAGATCTCAGTGCTTCTGCGTCTGGGTACCTGGTGGCAAAATCCACCACCACCACTAGATATTTCTTGCCATGCCTTGTGGGTTTGGAAAAAGGGCCCACCAAATCTATTCCCACTCTATAAAAGGGTTGTCCAATTATAGGAAGGGGCTTTAAGGGTGCCTTGGTCTTTACTCCACTCTTTCCCACCTTTTGGCATATTCCACAAGATAGACAATGTTGTTTTACATCCTTGGAGATATTTGGCCAATAATAATGTGCAGCCAATCTCCTCTTGGTCTTTTTTATTCCCAGATGTCCTGCACATGGGACATCGTGGGCTACCTCTAGCAATCTGGTTCTGTATTTGCTAGGTACTATCAATTGCTTCACTGGTTCACATTCATCCTTTCTCTCAGCAGGCATCCACAGTCTATATAAAATCCCATTCTCACACACAACTTGATTCCTCAGTTTGTCAGTGAAAGGAATCTGTTGGGTCAGCGCTTGTTCCTTTATCTGCTTCAGACTTATATCTTTATGCAGCTCTTCCCTGAATTGATCTGCTTCTTCCCCAGAGACCACTTGATACAGTTTGTCTTCTTCAGCAGGCCTGCTAGTGGTTGCTATGGTGACCTGAGGCTGGTTAACAGATTCCACCCTGTTTGTTTCAGCCCCCCTTAATATGGCTTCTTTTTCTCTGCCAATTTGCTGTCTGGTCACTACATATATTTTCCCCTGTGCCCCCATAACATCTCTTCCCAGTATTACTGGTTCTTGTTGCTGGGCATTAATACCAACTTTATATTGGCCCTTTTGGTCTCTCCATTCCATTTTCACTAGGGCCACAGGCAAACTCTCTGGTTGACCCCTCACTCCTTGGATAGTCACTGTTTCCTGAGGTAATATTTCTTCAGATTTTATTAAATCTGGCCTCAGTAACGTCTGAGCGGCACCAGTGTCAAGCAATGCCCAATAAGTTGCCCCTTGTACACTCACTTCCTCTCTCAGACTTGAATCAAGGTCTGTTACTTCTGTCCAGTTTATCTGGCTAAACTGAACCTTTTTTGCTGTTTCTAAAGCCTTGGGCTCTGTTTTCACTGCCCTTGTCTGAGCAGGATTACTAATGGGGTTGGCAACCTCACATTGAAAACGTAGGTGCCCTGGTCTACCACATTTGTAGCATAATTTCTCCTCACTTTTAGGGTACACAGATCCACTCTGGGGTGTCCTGTGCCCTTCAGATTTTAATGGAGGACTCACTCGCTGTGGTACCACATCCCTTCTGCCAGCACTATATGGTCTGGGTTTAAACTCTCTTGATGTTTTCCCCACCCAGCCAGTTCTATTGGAGGCGAAGTGATCCGCCATCTCTGCGGCCTCCTGCACAGATGTAGGGGAACGGTCTTTGACCAGGAGCCTTATTTCTGGTGGTAACTGATGGTATAATTGATCCAGTATCATGAGGCTTTTCACCTCTTCCACTGACTGAGCTTTGGCACTACTCATCCACTTTCCAAATATATCCATCAACTTTGCTCCCAGTTCTACAAAAGACCTCCCTGTCTGTATCTGGCAGTTTCTGAAAAGCTTTCTAAAATGATCAGGCCCCAGTCTGAATCTTTTAAACACTGCTTCTTTGAATTCAGCATAGGTGACGGGACTGTCTGAGGGGAAATATTGGTATACCTCAGCCAATTCCCCTTTAATCAGGTTTGATAAATACTGCATGTATTTATCTTCAGGTAGCCCCCACAACTGAGCTGCTTTTTCAAAGGTGCTGAGGTAAATTTGAGGATCTTGACCAGGCTCATAGACAGCAAAGTCCTTTGGAGTAATTTTTATTTTTGCTCCATCTCTGTCTTTCCTTGTCTCCTCAGAGTGAGATTTCTCTCTATCAAATTTTAACTTTTCTACTTGTAATTCAGCATCCAATGCTCGTTGCTTCTCCCTCTCCTCAAACCCCAATCTCATTCTCTCAATTTCCAACTCCCTCTGTTTTTCCTTCTCTGCACCTTCCATCCTCAATCTCTCAGCTTCCATCTTCAATCTCTCAGCTTCCAACTCCCTCTGCTTGTCTTTTTCCTCAGCCTCCCATCTTAACTTCTCTCTCAAGTACTCTATATAAGCGGGATTGCTTAAATATCCTTCTGGGGTCTCTTCCCTGACAGGTTGTTTTTGCTGGGCAGTAGCAAATCCTATAAGTGCTACCCTCAATTCATCTACCCCTTTACCCTCGTGAGGTAAATTGAATGTTATGCACTTCTCCACCAGCTCCTCTCTTTTCATTTTTATGTATTCAGCCATGGTGTTTGAGTTCACTCACTCTTTGCCACACACTCTTTGCCAGTCACTCTCACAAGTAATCTTGTTTTGTTATTTCTGTTTGCCACACAACTATTAGGGATTGTCTAGTATTCGCATCTCACTGCTACAGCCAACACCTGTGACGTAGTCTCCTTTGTCACCATGTGTCTTTGGGACTCTCTTTGGTTCGTATCTGGATTCTCTGTTGTTCGTATCCCACCGCTACTGCCACCACGTGTGACGCTCCCTTCCCTGGCTCTCCCTGTCAGGTTCCTACCTGCTCGTGGTTACTGCCTGTCTCTAGGCACCACCAGGGACTCCACCAGTCCGGACCGCAATCTCTTATGGTTTACCTATCCCCGCTCTAGCACAGATCTCAACAGATCCCCCTGCTAGGCAACCACCAGTAACGTCCCAATACTAGTGTTGTTATTCTCTTCACCGCTGCCACCATTTGTTACAGTTCCCCTTCAGCCTTGGTCATTACCTTACCCTCCCTTCTGGTCTGTGAAACCCCAGCCAAGGATCAGGCCTTTGGTAAACCAAATTAAGTATTTATTACAGATAACAAAGCTAACAAGATTAACAAGATTTCTTCTTAAGGCACATAAGCATATGGTTTTACTCAATACTAATCGGAACTCCACCCCCCTCCTTCTTCACTCTCTCCTGGCAAACAACTCTCTCAAACCCCACCAAGCAATCCACTCTTTCTCTTCTCCCCCCCTATTCCACTCTCACTCCCTCACATTCACCCATTTTAAACACTCAGCCAATCATCTAGCATTCTACTGCCCATTCACTCCCCCTCTTTCACTCCACTTACCATGTATCTTCTAAAACAACAACACTTACCATATATACATTAATATAGGAACATCACAGACAACTTCCCATGATCTGAAAGCACTTCAAAAATAGAGGACTGTTCTCTGTAAATTAAGACACATGGCCACCCTACTGCTAATTTCTAGTCTAGAAACTGTTCCAGAAGTATGGAGCTGTAAAATCCAGGGTGGAATCTGACTGAGGCAGATTGTGTTTCCCTACTTGGAAGAGCTTCACAACAGACTACTGGTGACATCTGAACAGGATTGCCATACTGTCCAGTTAGCCAGGTTTTACCCAGATTCTGGCCATGCTACCCAGTGTCCATTTAAACCATTAGGTGACCAGGATTGCCAGCTTTTTTTTAAAAAAAACAAGTCTCTAGCCCTTGTAGATCCAGACATACAAGGCAAAATGTGGAAGCAGTTTTCTATCCAATCATTTTGCAAGAAAGAAAGCTTACTCCCTCCTTCCATTGTTCTTAGCCAATGAGGGACACCACAGCTGTCCTGGGAAAAGTCAAGAATTGTATATCTGCCTGCCTGCTGCATATGCAGAATCTAGGCAATTTAGAAAACTAGACATGGTCACTTGATCAACACATGCAGCTTTGCCTCTTATCCAGAGCCTCTAGCTCACTTTCTGGTTGAGTCAGCAAGGAGAAGCAGCCTGCATCTCAATTGCCTCTGTGTCTCAGGGTATGTGTCTTTAGTGCAGAAGAGTGTCTGCGTGCCATCATAGAGGATGGAATAAAGGGGTTTGAATCCACCAAACGCACCCTCCCCTGAACAAATACAAGATATAAAAGCAAACCTCTCTGTAGAAAAGGCTGTGGTATTTGTATTTGCATTTTTGGCCCTCCCCAGCCCTGTTAAATGGTACTTGTTGTTATGTGCCTTCAAGTCGATTATGACTTATGGCAACCCTATGAATCAGTGACCTACAAGAACATCTGTTCTAAACCACCCTGTTCGGATCTTGTAAGTTCAGGTCTGTGACTTCCTTTATGGAATCAATCCATCTCTTGTTTGGCCTTCTTCTTTTTCTACTTCTTTCTGTTTTTCCCAGCATTATTGTCTTTTCTAGTGAATCATGTCTTCTCATGATGTGTTCAAAGTATGATAACCTCAGTGTCATCATTTTAGCTTCTAGTGGCAGTTCTGGTTTAATTTGTTCTAACACCCAATTATTTGTCTTTTTCGTGGTCTATGGTATCTGCAAAGCTCTCCTCCAACACCACATTTCAAAGGAGTTGATTTTTCTCTTATCCACTTTTTTCACTGTCCGACTTTCACATCCATACATAGAGATCGGAAATACCACAGTCTGAATGATCCTGACTTTAGTGTTCAGTGATACATCTTTGCAGGTGAGGACCTTTTCTAGTTCTCTCATAGCTGCCTTCCCCAGTCCTAGCCTTCTTCTGATTTCTTGACTATTGTCTCCATTTTGGTTAATGACTGTGCCGAGATATTGATAATCCTTGACAAGTTCAATGTCCTCATTGTCAACTTTAAAATTAAATGGTACTTACTCCCAAGTAAAGTTTCATTGGAATGCAGCCTCACTCACCCTGTTGCCTGGCAGAACCTCTGTTCAGCAATTCAGAAAAGGCTAACAAGTTGTTTTATATACATATCCTTCTTCAAAGTGACTGGTAGGCATCTCCTCTTGAAGATCACTATTTTATATTTTTATTATGTTTCTATATTGATTGTGTATTTTTAGTGAGTTTATTATGTTGCAAGCTGCCCTGAGCTCTGTTTTTAACAGTGGAAGGGCAGGATACAAATCCTTTTAATAAATAAATAAATATTCCATCATGTTGGAAACTAGAGTCTAGGCATTGAAGGTTTAAAATGAAGTTTTTTTAAAAAAGATTCCTCAATCCTCCCCCCCCCATTTTTGTGGTAATTACTACAAAAACAAAACATATATTTTTATTGTTTTATTTTATATGTTTTTATTGTACCTTGTGTATTCTATTGAAAACCACTTTGAGATCTTTTAGACAGTAAGCAGTCTATAAATGATGAAGATAGTAGTAGTAGTAGTAGTATTAGTAGTAGTAGTAGTAGTAGTAGTAGTAGTAGTAACAATAATAATAATAAACAAATGGACAATATAACCATTAATATGTTTGATTTGCATAATTAGCAAATGCTTTGCATAATATACAGATGCTAGCAATGGTCCATTTCTGCAATAATCAGATTTGCCATTGGATTAGTTATTATTTCTTATATCCTTTATCTTTGTGGAGAGAAATTTGAACTAGCAACTCTCTGCACCCGGTTTCCAATTCATTTTTCTTTCTTTTTAATTCACTGAAATAATGAAAATTCATTGAAATCAATAGTTTGAGTTACACTTTTATTGATCTGCTTTCTATGTGAGCTCTTCAAATGTGTATTCCCTTTCACTGATGTCAATGAGGTGTTGATTGTAACTAACAAATAGAAAGCAGCAAGGGGGAATGAGGTGTTGATTGTAAGCAGCTAGAGGAGAAGACACTGACTTGATTATCTGCCTTAGTCTGTCTGCAGGGCACTTGAAAAGGAATGTAAACAGGCAATCATTACAGAGTGCAAAATAAAAATTAATACCAGTGAAGACTCATGAATAAATAGCAATTATAATATTGATAATTCTCTGCAAAGCAAAAAAAATGGAGGAGATTGGAAAAAATAAAAGATATCAGAGGGAAAAGTAATTTGATTGTTAATGACCACCAGGGGGCACACTTAAAAACAAACTCTAACAAAGGAGAGGATCTCATCCCTGTCCTACACCTGAATGCCAAGTAAGTAATTTCTTTTCGTTTGTGTTAGCTACAATAACTGAAGATAGCAGCAGACCAAAAGATAAACACAGTTCAGGAGCAATAAATCATCATAAAAAGTCTGTTAAAAACCCTCCTTCTAGAGAACAATATAGGGCAGGTGGTAAAGAAGGCCTTTAAAGGCCAAGGCCTTTCTAAATAGAAAAGTTTTAATAGTACAATCAGTAGTGAGGCAAAGCAGATGTCTTTGAGGAAGGATTTCCAAAATCTGGATGCCTTTTCTAAAAAACAACAAATTCACTAAAAATGGGCATGCTTTCCACAGATGAAGAAATTTCATGAACGTCTCCCCTCTCATTTGACGAGATACGCCTGGCGCCTTCTTTGTTATCCTTTCGGCGCCAGGTATAGACCTACCTCTTTGCCCAGGCATTTTAACATTTTAAAATTAAAATTTTAATTTTAATCTATTTTTGTCTTAATCTTGTTTTGTATATCTTTTATAGTCTATTGTACCCATGCTCATTTGTATGTTACTTGTTTTTATATTGTTGTACACCGCCCTGAGAGCTTGTTGCTATAGGGCGGTTTAAAAATGTAATAAAATAAATAAATAAAATAAATAAATAAATAATAAATTTCAGTTCAGCCATTTGACAGACTGTATTTGCACTATCCACCATATCTGGATAATGTAGAAGCTAATAGCTTAATGAAACCACACTTATTAAAACAATTCACTTTTAAATATTTAAAATGTTTTCTTAGCAAGAGACATGAATGTGCCTGGAGCAGAGTGTGGCATGAAATGAGAAGGATTACAAACCTTTGACATCTTCCCCATCATGAAATAATCCTTGAAAAATAATGATAATAATAATAATAATAATAATAAATTTAATTTCTTCGTCGCCTATCTGGCCAATGGCCACTCTAGGCAACTTACAAAATTGTTAAAATACAATTGATAAAATACAGTAATACAATATAAAAACAACACATCTGCAGCAACAATATTAAAACTGGGCAGGAGGCATTTCAGTTATAACAATTAACCCTCCCCAGATACCCTGAAGGCCTGCTGAAAGAGCCAGGTCTTTAAGGCTTTCCGAAACACATTTAAAGAAGAGGCGTGCTGGAGATCTTGTGGGAGGGAGTTCCAAAGAGTGGGGGCCGCCACTGAGAATGCCCTCTCTCTTGTACCCGCCAATCTGGCTGTTTTTGTTGGCGGGATTGAGAGAAGGCCCTGTGTGGCCGATCTTGTTGGGCGGCATAATTGGTGGCATTGAAGGCGCTCCATGAGATAAACTGGGCCGGAACCGTGTAGGGATTTAAAGGTCAATACCAACACCTTGAATTGGGCTCGGAAAACAACTGGTAGCCAGTGTAGGTCGAACAACACTGGTGTGATGTGATCTCGGAGGCGACTATTCGTAAGTAGTCGAGCCGCCGCATTTTGTATCAGTTGTAATTTCTGGACAGTTTTCAAGGGTATCCCCATGTAGAGCGCATTACAGTAGTCCAAACGAGAGGTGACCAGGGCGTGTACCACTAGCGGGAGCTGGTGAACAGGAAGGTAGGGTTGCAGCCTTCGTATGAGGTGTAGTTGGTACCAGGCTGCCCGGCTCACTGCCGAAATCTGAGCCTCCATGGACAGCCTGGAATCAAGCACAACCCCAAGGCTGCGGACCTGGTCCTTTGGGGTAGACTCACCCCGTTGAACTTCAGGTCAATGTCGCCCAACCTTCTCTTGTCCCCCACAAGTAGTACCTCGGTCTTATCAGGGTTCAACTTCAGCTTGTTCCTTCCCATCCATCCACTCACGGATTCCAGGCACTTGGACAAGGTCTCCACAGCCAACTCTGGTGAAGATTTAAACGAGAGATAGAGCTGAGTGTCATCCGCATATTGATGACACTGCAGCCCAAATCTCCTGATGATTGCCCCCAGCGGCTTCATATAGATGTTAAATAGCATGGGAGAGAGGATAGAGCCCTGTGGCACACCACAATTGAGAGGCCAAGGGTCTGATACCTCCTCCCCCAACGCTACCTGTTGGTACCTATCGGAGAGAAAGGAATGGAACCACTGTAATACAGTGCCTCCAATTCCCAATCCCTCCAGGCGAAGCAGAAGGATACTGTGGTCGACAGTATCAAAAGCCGCTGAGAGATCGAGGAGGACAAGAAAGGTGGATTCTCCCCTATCTAATGCCCTCCTCAAATCATCTACCAGAGCGACCAAGGCTGTTTCAGTTCCGTGACCAGTCCTGAAACCCGATTGGTATGGATCCAAATAATCCGTTTCATCCAAGTGTGCTGACAACTGGTTGGCCACCACTCGGTCAATGACCTTGCCCAGAAATGGTAGATTCGAAATTGGGCGGAAGTTATCGAATACTTGGGGATCCAAGGAGGGCTTCTTTAAGATGGGCTTTACAATTGCCTCCTTGAAGGCTGATGGCATCACACCCTCTTTCAAGGATGCGTTTACCATCGCTTTGATCCCCTCGCCCAATTTCTCTCTGCAGCTCACAAGGAGCCACGAAGGGCAAGGATCAGTAAGACAAGTGGTTGGCTTCACAGATGAAAGCACCTTGTCCACTTCCTCAGAAGGGAGAAGCCAAAACCGATCCCAATTTACCGGCATGCAACTGGCCAACTCTGGTTCATCCATCATCAGGATTCATCAGGATCTGAGACTCATTGCTGGGTATACTGTGGTACGACTCAACCTCAAGGGCACAATAAGCTAAGAACAAGTGTGTTAGGAACAGATCAAAAGAGCCAATGCATTCATTTGCAATTTTAATCTCTGACCAAGCCACACAATATTCGTAGTACTGCTGCTAATAATTGGGGAGCTTAAAATATAAGTAGCCTACAGGGGAGAGTGAATAGGAAAGGAAAACTATATGATGAATTATGCCATAGTCCCTCGCCTATTCAGTACTTTTATGTGTGACACGTTCCCCCCCCCCCCCCCCAGCAACAATACTGGCATATGCTGTTCTTTTGAGCACTATTTAAATGCATGCATTCACCGGAAAATGTATGTAATATAATGTATAATATAAAAAGAATTCTTCAATCAAACAGAAACATGACTCAACTCACACAAAATACAATTCAAAATATCATTCAGGTAACTAACAGAAATAAATTGGGCTGGATCTAGTTAACATTGGTGGAAGGGAATTTGGAAGGTAACTTTCCTGTCCCATTATTCCATGGTAGCCCTATGAACGCTCATGCAAAGACTCTCCCAATGGCAAGGGGTTGCTGCTAAATGGGCTATAGCATCTGGGACTGGAAGTTTTGACACACACACCTGCCAACAGAGGCAACTTTTGTGATTAATTTATTCAGAGCTTGTTTCCACTTCATTGGGAGCACGTCAGATCCTGATTCTCCAATCCATGCTGAAAGTATAGGATCAAATTCAGGTGTACTACAAGTTAAGCCAGAATGTGATTACAACAGCAGCAGCAGTAGCAACAAACAACTTCCTACTTCTGCAGCTCAATAAATAATAAACTGCAGTTGCCTCTGGGTGTAGGCAAGGGTTCTCAAGTTAGAATCCTCATGTAAACAGAAAACATGAAGGGTCACTAAGGGTACAATCTGTCTGGTAGATATGCCAGGCTGAGGGGATTCAGGATGTGGTGTAGTTGTGGAGGAGGAGGAAGGTTGTTGGCACTGCCAAGCTCTGCCAGCAGAAGTCCCTCCCTCAGGTACAGCTGTGGCACATCTAGGGAACTTGGCTGCCACCCAGGTGCAGCTGGGGCCCAGCTGGCTCAGCCAAGACCAGAACAAGTGGAGCCAGTGGAAGGTCTGAAAAAGGAACATTCTAGGGGAGTATCAGGGGTGGAACCGGGGGGAGAAGTTACGCCATATTCTGAGACTGTTCATCTTGGTCCTGTGGGCCTCCATCCCGGCAGCCAATACACCAGGAAAAGGGGTGGCAGAAGAAGACATGCATTTTGTTTCCTTCTGTGGTGCCCTGCTGGTGCAGCCGGTGCCCTCCCCTCCCAGCGGTCCCTGGACAGGGTTTGGATGTGGCACTTCTTTCTGCCAGCTCCGCTTCTGCTGGCTCCACTACCGCCACCCTCCAATAAGTTGGATTTAGCCCTAAATGTGTAAGCATATTAGAAACCTCATGTATTTTATCTGATGTTCAATATCTGCTACAGAGATTAAGACTCCTTCCAAGGCTGTCAAAACGTTTTTGCTATGTTAATGCATTAAATAAAATCACTGTTGGGATAACTGTATAACTGAATAATGTTAAACAATTCTCATTATCTCTTAGAATCATAGAATCGGATGGGGCCTATAAGGCCATCGAGTCTAATCCTCTGCTCAATGCAGGAATCCAGATGAAAGCATACCTGACAGGGGGCTGTCCAGCTGCCTCTTGGATGCTTCCAGTGTTGGAGAGCCCACCACCTCCCTAGGTAATAGGTTACATTGTTACACTGTTCTAACAGTTACAAAGGTTTTTCTGATGTTCAGTTGAAATCCTGTAACTTGAGCCCCATATTCCATGTCCTGCACTCTGGGATGATTGAGAAGAGATCCTGGCCATCCTCTGTGTGACACCATTTCAAGTACTTCAAGAGTTCTATCATATCCCCCCCCCAGTCTTGTCTTCTCAGGGCTCAACACACCTCTCCTCGTAGGGCTTTGTTTCCAGTCCCTTGATCATCCTCGTTGCCCTTCTTAGAACCCGTTCTAGTTTGTCTGCATCCTTCTTAAAGTGTGGGGTCCAGAACTGGATGCAGTACTCAAGATGAGGCCTAACTAGTGCAGAATAGAGGGGAACCAATACTTCACGTGATTTGGAAACTATACTTCTGTTAATACAACCTAAACTAGCATTTGCCTTTTTTGCAGCCACATCACATTGCTGGCTCATACTCAACTTGTGATCAACAATTCCAAGATCCTTCTCGCATGTAGTATTGCTGAGACAAGTATCCCCCATCTTGTAAGTGTGCATTTGGTTTCTTTTTCCTAGGTGTAGAGCTTTGCACTTATCTTTTAAAAATTTATTTCTGTTGTTTTCAGCCCAATGCTCCAGCCTATCAAGATCCCTTTGAATTTTGTTTCTGTCTTCCAAGGTATCAGCTACCCCCCAATTTTGTATCAACTGCAAATTTGAGAAGCAGTCCCTCTCCCTCCTCATGCAAGTCATTAATAAAAATGTTGAAGAGCACTGGGCCCAGGACAGTACCCTGCTCATTATCTCACCCCATTTTGAGAAGGAACCATTGTTAAGCACTCTTTCAGTACAATTTTGTAACCAAGTGTGGACCCATCTGATAGTTGTTCCATCTAGCTCACATTTAGCTAGTTTGCTAATCAGAATATCATGGGGCACTTTGTCAAAAGCTTTGCTGAAGTCAAGATATATTATGCCCAGAGCATTCCCACAGTCTACCAGGAGGTTACCCGCTCAAAAAACAAGATAAGATTAGTCTGGCAGAATTTGTTCTTGATAAATCCATGTTGGCTTCTAGTAATCACTGCATTGTTTTCAAGGTGCTTACAGATTGAACGCTTTATAATCTCTTCCAGAATTTTCCCAGGGATTGATGTCAGGCTGACTGGTCTGTAGTTCCCAGCTTCTACCTTTTTGCCCTTTTTAAAGATAGGGAAAACATTAGCCCTCTTCCAGTCATCTGGCACTTCACCCATCTTCCACGATTTCACAAAGATAATAGACAGTGGTTTTGAGAGTTCTTCAGCCAGTTCTTTCAATACTCTAGGATGCAGCTCATCAGGCCCTGGAGATGTGAACTTGTTCAAAGTGATTAGGTATTCCTTGACCATTTGTTTATCAATCTGAAGCTGCAATCCTGCCCTTTCAACTTCATGTTTTCTAGGAGACTCATAGACCCTCTTTTGGGAGAAGATTGAGCCAAAGTAGGAATTGAGCATTTCTACCTTTTCTTTGTCATCTGTTATCATTTTGCCATCCTCATTGAGCTACCATTTCTTTTCTCTGTCTCTTACTATGGATGTACCTTAAGAAAGCTTTTTTGTTGCTTTTGGCATTTCTCACTAACCTCAGCACATTCTCAGCTTTAGCCTTCCTGACGCCATCCCTATAATTCCGTGCTGCCTATCTGTACTCTTCCTTTGTGGTCTGGCTTTCCTTCCATTTTCTGTATGTGTCCTTTTTTTGTTTTCAGGTAATCTCTAAGCTTTCTGTGAAGCCATATTGTCTCCATCTGTTGTCTTCCCCTTTTTTCCTTGATGGAATTGTTTGCCATTGTGCCTTTAGAATTTCCTCTTTTAGAAACTCCCACCCATCTTGGACTCCTTTTCTCATTAGGGTCACTTGCCACGGAACCTAACTTACCACTGTTCTGAGTTTATTAAAATTGGCTTTCCTGAAATCCAGGGTACATGTATGGATACTCTCAGCTTTTGTTTCCTTTACAATCAAGAAATCTAAGATAGCATGGTCGCTTTCCCCCAGAATTCCCTTAATTGCCACTTCATCTACCAAGTCATCTCTGTTGGTTGGAATCAAGTCAAGGATAGCTGATCCCCTAGTTGCTTCCTCTACTCTCTGTAGGAGGAAGTAATCTCCAACACAAGTCAGGAATTTCTTGGATGGGCCGTGTTTGGCAGAATTTGTCTCCCAACAGATAATGGAGTAATTGAAGTCCCCCATTAGTACAACATCATGCCTCCTCGAAACATTTGCAATTTGCTTTTCAAAAGTTTCATCCTTGATTGGGTGGTCGGTAGTTGACTCCTATCACCATGTTCCTTGTATTCCTTGTCCCATTAATTTTAATCCAGATACTCTTGGTAGACCTACCAAGCTCATCCTCCTGTATTTTTGTGCAGGGATATATACTTTTAGCGTATAGCATGACTCCACCTCCCTTTCTTTTGCTTCTGTTCTTTTTGAACAAGTTATATCCTTCAATTGCTGTATTCCAGTCATGGGAATCATCCCACCAAGTTTCAGTTATACCTATCAAGTCGTATTTACTCTCCTGTATTAAGAGTTGCAACAGCAGGTATAGCACAGTGGGGAGGACAGCCTGGCTGGGAGTCCAGAGTCTGTGAGTTCAAATCCCTGCTCGTGTCTCCTGGGTGTCAAGGGCCAGCTAAAGATCACCCCACAGTTAGTGGCTCACAGGTTATGTGCCCTGCCACCTGTGCAGCTGTGGGCAAGCTGCATAGTCTCAAGGGGCCCAGTTGCCCCCCAGCTGGCAGTTGCAGACAAGGAAGGGGCTGGCTTGTGCAGCTGTGGCAAGCTGAGCAGGCCCTAGCCAGCTGGGGAGGACTAGCCTCAGGGGGAGGCAATGGTAAACCTCCTCTGAATACCGTTTACCATTAAAACGCTATTCATAGTGTCGGCATAAGTTGGGATCGACTTGAAGGCAGTCCATTTCATTAAGAGTTGCATTAAGAGTTGGGAGAGAATTTTTTAGGGGCAAAATTCCAGGAAATCTGAAATTCCAATAGTAGAAGATGAATGTGGGATGGATTGTTAGGGACAATTCTAGTAACTTTCTAGTAAATTTATATGTATACCACTCAGAGAGCTTTGGCTATGGGGCAGTATGTAAATATAATAAATAAATAAAATAAATAAATGTATAAGACTGAGAATAGGTTTAGTGCCACTATTTCACAGTGCTTTGGGACGGGGGTGGTTCCATCAGCCCCAGCCAGCATGGCCATCTATTAGGAATGATGGGAGTTTGGCCTGACAACACCTAGAAGGGTCTAGCTTCAGGGAGTAGGGGCGGATGGAATAACCTAATTCCATTCTGCAGAGGTTTTGCATGTGCTCATAGATCTTTTCAATCTGATATTTTGCAGTTTTTAAAAAATGCACACAAAAACTGCATTTAATTTGTACACATTTTATTAATTTTATTATTTATTTATTAGATTTTTATTCTGCCCTTTCTACTAGTAGGAGCCCAGGCCGGCAAACAAAAGCACTAAAAACACTTTAACACACCGTAAAAACAGACTTTAAAATATATTAAAACAAAACAACCATTACAAATATATTACAAAAAAGCTTTAAAAACATCTATTTTAAAAAAAAAAGCTTTAAAAGCATTAAAAAGCAAGTCCAACACAGATGCAGAGTGGGATAAGGTCTCTACCTAAAAGGCTACTTAACATTTTGCATGCATTCTTCCCCTAAAATACACATTTTATATGATTCCCCACCTTCCAATACTAATTTTGAGTGCATTTTTTAATGGAAACTGAACCGCAACATAAGCCAACTGACAACTACATTTTGATTGGCATATATACATCCAGGACCATTGAATTAGGTCAGTTTGCTTTAAAATGTGGACCAGACTATTTTCTCCTCCATCCCTGGAATGGAAGAAAGAGAAAAGCTGTGATGAGGGATGGGGTAACTGAAAAATGGAATGATTCAGCCAAATGAAAAGGCACAAATGAGAGAGGATGAATGAAGAGAGAGAGAAAGGTGGATTAAACAGGGGGATGTAGAAGAGGGAGTTTATAGAGGAAAGTTGGGATAATTTTCTAAGGGCTCTTCACAAGATTATAATTTTCTGGCTTGGCCACTTAAGTAGATAAGAGCTGCACACACTTTTTTATGCATGGGGTGAAAAGCTGGGAGATGGGTGAAAATACCTGGGCTTGTGGAACATTTATTTTTTTTGCTACCAAATGTGGGTTTTTAAAGGTCTCTATTTCCCTCTGCACCTATACTACTCACTTCTAAGATACGTCCTGGATTAATTAGACTGGATCAACTATTTCCTCTGCAGATAGCTGATCTCTTGTTCATCAGTCCTGGAAGTCATTAATTTAGGACAAGAAATCATTTAAGATGTTGTTCTCCAATCAATATTCCTATGTATTTCATATAAAATATGTTTAAAAAAGAGAAAAGAATGTACAGGAAAATTTTTTCTCTTGTTGACTCATATAAAGGGCATTCTACTAGACATTAGGATAAATTCTCAAGCTTTTGAGACACAGCAAATCCATGATCTTTATTGCAGGGCCACTTTAGATATTAATCTACATTTATCTGTCATTGTGATGGAGGACACCTAATGGAACATACATCTGTACTGTAGTCAGGGCTGGGGCCAAAATTCATGCTAATTTGTCTATTAATACTCAAAGAGAGATCTTTATTCCTTATGTGTCATTCATTACCTGAATTCATTACTTTTATGAGAAAGACCTGATTACCATAATTAGTAGAAATTAAAAAAATATGTAAGGTGAACTGCTTCCCCACCCCCACTCCAGCACAAGGTCAAGGGGGGAAAAGAATTTGCTTCATTAAAATGTACATATGTCAAATGGAATTTTGATAGTGGATTTAATTAACAGAAGGAACCTTTCTAACAAATCCACACAGCTTCTGGGAAATACCACACTGACATTGATTTCAGCCTACAATAGATTTCAGTGTAAAAACCGTGTCTGCAATAAAAATAACTCCAAGCAGTGATGGGACTAACTATTAAATGACTGAAATTTTGAGAATACATCATGCAAAAGGAAAAGAACAACACACACACACACACACACACACACACACACACCACCACCACCACCACACCATTGAGAAAGCTATCAACCCTGTCAAACTTTTGACTCAGGTAATGTCAACTTATTTTGACAGGATTTTTTTAAGGTCTGGAGGGATGAATTTAGCCCTTTGGCCTGAGGTTCCTCACCCTGGTCCACGCTGACTGGCAGCAGCTCCTAGTAGTAGTAGTAGTAGTAGTAGCAGCAGCAGCAGCAGCAGCAGCAGCAGCAGCAGCAGCAGCAGCAGCAGCAGCAGCAGCAGCAGCAGCAGCAGCAGGAATAGTCCCTTTTTTCAGAAAGGTGAACTGAAAGTGACTTACAGAAACAAACAAGTAGAAAAATGAGAGAAAATACAACCTAAAATGCTCACTGATGATACATATAAAAGGAAATTCAACTCAACCACACCCAAAAGATAAGCAGAAAATTAAGGTCCAACAATAAAAATGTCTTTGCCTGATGCCAGTCATGTCTCCTTGGGGAGAGAATCCCACAAACAGGGAGTAATAATAATAATAAAATTTTATTTGTTAGTCGCCTATCTGTCCGACTTAACGGACACTCTAGGCGACTTACAGCAATACATTAAAATACACTGTACAATCAAAAACAAAATCATCAATTATTCTAAAACATCAATTTATACATCTTTTTTTTTTTTCAATAATTTTTATTCAGATTTTCATAAAACATACAAGACAAAATCATAAAACATTCAAAGACAAAAAACAAAATCAAAAATAGTTAAACAAAAAGAAAAAAAGAAAAAAAAAACAAAAATAAAAAATAAAGAGTAAAATATTGACTTCCCATTTGTCAAAGATCAAATCAGTTATAAGTCTATAATATATAACAATCCTGTCTCTTAAGTCATATTATAAAATCACTTTCCTCCAGTAGTTATCTTACTTAATCATCAAATCTCATAAACATTACTTTATTCTTTCCACAAAAAGTCAAAGAGAGGTTTCAATTCTTTAAGAAATATATCTATCAATTTTTTTTTCCAGATAAGCATATCGATTAATCCATCTCATTACTAATTATGATAATCTTATTGTCATAACCATAGTCAAAATAAACATTTCAATTAATCCATCACATCAGAATCTGTTAGGTTCAATAATTTCAGTAGCCATTGTTCTATTATCTCTATTAGTTCCATTTTCCATCATCCATCTTCAGTAGTCTTGTTAAGTCCAGTAATTTCAATATCCAATCTTCCATTATCAGTATTCCATAATAATCTTGCTGTCAAAGCCATAGTCATATAGTAAGAGTCTGATGGGAATTACCTCTATCCCAAATATTTTCTTGCCATCCATTCTGAATAGGTTGCTGAAATACTGCTGTAAAATCATATCTCTGTTCTTTTTTTCAAAATGCACTGGGTCATCTCTTAAAAGTTTTTCCATTGTCACATGGCTGCAGTTAATTCCATAGATTTTCTCTATATTGGGCTCCATCACATCATTCCAGTCCAGAAGATTATCCATGCCATTGATAACTTTATCTCTAGAATCTTCATTCATTTCTTCAGAGATAACATTGAGTTCCAAACAATAGATTTTATTTCTAAAGTCCATAGACTCCAAATCTTGTTCCTGTTCCACGTTGGTTCCAATCTCCGGGATCTCCTCTCTCACAGGGACCCCTATTCCAGTCTCCAGGGTCTCCTCTCTCACAGGGACCCCTGTTCCAATCTCCGGGGTCTCCTCTCTCACAGGGACCCCTTCCAGGGTCACCTCTCTCACAGGGACCCTTATATCTTTAATCTCCTGCTTCATTTTACTCAATTCAATTTTCGTTATCTCAATCTCATCCATTATTTTCTGAAACATAGTTATTTCCAGATTTTCAGCCACTTTCTTAATTGCCATTTTAAAAGAAAAATATAGGAAAACCACTTCTTATTTCAGCAACAATTGGGTTAATACTCCAAACTTGGTGACATCACAGTATAAACAGTGCAGACAGCCTTATCTCTCCAATAGTTAAGTAAACAAAATGCAGTTCCCAGGATCGAAACAATTAATGGCAATCGTCAAGAAACAGATTCGTCAAAATAAAATAGACCAAAAAGAGAGTAGTCTCAAAACAGTATAATATTTTTCAAAATAAAAATCTGGAATAGAAATCCCTCTTCTGTGTATATCTTTAGAATGCAAATCCAGGACAGCTTTTTGCAACAAAAACAGAGATAAGCTATTAATTAGTGCGTAGCAGAGAGAAGTTATGGCTCCCCAGTGAGATGTCAAAAACTGATCAATCTGGCAAATCTCTTTTAAACAGCAACAATTTAAGTCAAGTAAAAGAAAAATATAGAAAGAAGGGTGCTTGCCTGTTAGTGCGTTCTCTCTTAGAAGATAAGATGAACGTTCGCTTTAACAGATAGAGCTTGCTGTTGAAAATCCGTCCCACCTTCGTCGGCTGGACCTCGTCCCATAAATTAATGAGATCTGGTCGTCCCAACAAAAATAGGCTTTGAGGTTAATCTCTTCGTTTCTCCCTACCCGGGAGAAGTTTAATCAGTCAAAAAAAAAAGAAAAAACTGACTGATATATCTGAATAAGCTTCTTTTGAGGCAGGAGCCCGTCTCAAAAGCAGGCACAGGCTAAGTCACCCTTCCCGGAAGTCATCAATTTATACATCTTAAAACTAATCCCTCCCAAGAATCCCATAGGCCTGCCTGAACAGCCAGGTCTTTAAGGCTCGGCGAAAACCGGTCAGGGAGGAGGCATGTCAGAGATCAAAAGGGAGAGAATTCCAGAGGGTGGGGGCCACAACCGAGAATGCCCTCTCTCTGGTCCGCACCAGCCTAGCTGTTTTGGCTGGTGGGACCGAGAGGAGGTCCTGTGTGGCTGATCTTGTCAGGCGGCATAATTGGTGATGCTGGAGGCGTTCCTTCAGATAAACTGGGCTGAAACCGTATAGGGTTTTAAAGGTCAGCACCAACACCTTGAATTGGGCCCAGTAGACAACTGGTAACCAGTGTAGATCTATTAACACCGGGGTAATATGATCCCGCCGGCGGCTGTGCTTGATCAAGCGTGCTGCTGCATTTTGTACCAGCTGCAATTTCCGGACCGTTTTCAAAGGTAACCCCACATAGAGCACATTACAGTAGTCTAAGCGAGAGGAAACCAGGGCATGTATCACTCGTGGGAGCAGGTGTACAGGAAGGTAGGGTCGCAGCCTCTGTATCAGATGTAATTGATACCAAGCTGCCTGGCTCACTGCTGAAACCTGAGCCTCCATGGACAGCTGGGAGTCAAGAATGACCCCAAGGCTGCAGACCTGGTCCTTCAGTGGCAATCTTACCCCATTAAGCACCAAGTCTATATCTCCCAACCTTCTCTTGTCACCCACGAGCAACACCTTGGTCTTATCAGGGTTTAGCTTCAGCCTGTTCTCGCCCATCCATCCACTTACGGACTCCAGGCATTTGGACATGGTATCCACAGCCAACTCTGGTGAGGACTTAAATGAGAGATATAGCTGAGTGTCATCCGCATATTGGTGACACTGCAGCCCAAAGCTCCTGATGATGGCTCCCAGCGGTTTCACATAGATGTTAAATAGAATGGGGGAAAGGATAGAACCCTGTGGCACTCCACAATTAAGAGGACAAGGGAGCCATCAGCTCCCAGCAAGACTATGTGGACATGAAGCTGAACGAGGAAGCTTGATTTCACAGGAGTTCCAGAACAGCACTGGAACATCCATGGATCTCTGCATGATGACAAATGCATACACAGAGCTCCTATCTTGGGGAAAGAAGACTACCCTTTTTCTGCATCCAGCATTAGATTTGTCTGCCTTGTCTCCAGTGCAGTCATTTCTGGTGCTTTATTTCAGTGATTTTCAAACTTTGTTGTTAGGACCCCTGGGGTCCCTTGGAAACTGATGTAGCTTTCTTGATGAGAAGGTCAATAGTGGCAGGCAAGCTTCCCTGAATGACAGATGATAACTAATGCCCACTACTACTGATGTACTCCCTCAATATGCAGTAATAATGCTGAGCATGTGCTTAGAATGCAAGTGACATGCCTAGCAAGTCTGGAAGGTATCTTGCATGAACTGAAACCATATTCTCAAATGTATCTCAGAATCCCCTGCAACACTGAGTTTCTCAGCAGACAAATCAATGTGGACATAGTTCTGTGAGAATGGGAAGTTGAAGAAGATGGGGGAAAACATCATTTATTTATTTTTTGAGGATATAATATTCTGCTTTAATTTTAAATGAATATATGCCACATCTCTGGAATGTTTTTATCAGCTTTAGAGAGGCCTGCGCCCACTTTTTGCTGAATTTGTACTAGTATGTAAAAAAAATTAATATTATCAAATGATTTCTTTTAAACTTGATGTCTTGCAATGTTCTGTGTATTGCAGGGTTTTTTTAGATTGTAAAGAAGGAAAGTTTTATTATAAGTCATCTCTAATAATGGTGGCTGTTCCTTTTTCTAATGTGTGAATAATTTACTGGTATTTTGCTTCATGGAATATCTATTTCTCCATAAGCCTATTAAAACACTAATATACTTAAAAACCTGTTTGTAATGGAATATGTAGATAGCCTAAGAAGTAATCTAATGTATTCAAATTCAACACTCTCATATTAATTTTCTCAAGACTCTTGAGCACTTTATAGTGCTAATTACATCTATTACTGTGTCATTTGCTTTGAAACGATATGTATGTTCCCCTTCAGAAACAGAAATCCCTAATTTTGCTTAGTAATGAAGAAAGTTCTGTTTCAGTAAGTCTCTCTGATCTAATGACTCTGATTTCATTTAGAAATAATAGGTTTATGTGCACAAAGAATAGTGACACATATGTTTAATGTTGATAACCAACTGCATATCAAATGCTTTCTAATTAGACACTCTTGCATTATAGGGATAATATAGGTTCTGTCGGGGCAGAATATATGAAGCATGTATATTTTCTAAGAAATACAGTCATTATGTGACTTGGCTATGAGTTGCTTCTCTATAGATTTTCAATAATCATCCCACCCATATAAGCTTTTGGAGGAAGTGGATAAAAGGTCTGAATTAGGCTACAGTGTTGCCAGCAAGAGATCTCTTCAGCATTCAGCATTTTATTTACATTTCAATAGAGGTTAAGTTTTTTTTAAAAAAAACACCCCAAACTGTCAGTATTCTGCAAGCATCTGTAATTAGGATCCCCTGCCTGAAACAAATAAACTTGATTGTGGCAACACAACATGAAGACAGGAAAGGCAAGAAGTCACCATCAACTATAGCTGTAGTAACCTCATTTCCCACTCCATATAGTGACAAAACTACCTTACAATGATGTCGGGACTAAATGAGAAGTTATCTCACTCCCCCACCCATGCTGGTATAACTGTTGTCCCCATCAACACAGCAGAGGACCAGCTCAAGAAACTCACAAGTGATTGCTCTACAGTAACCAAGACTTGGCCCACATTGTGGTTGCCACCGTCCTCTGGTATCTCCATCTCCTCCATGGTGCTACCACATTGCCATGATGAATAGGGGTGGGCAAACCAGTCTTATTTATGGGCTGTGTCACTTTCACAAGTGTTTGCCCACATCTCCATTCTTACCCCATTTCTGCATTTGTCCTCAGATCTTTTTTAAAAAATCTGCATGACAACCTACATTTAAATGTGTATTTCAATATGCATTTCTAAGTGTATTTTCTCTGAAAATTCACATATTAACATTTTTTACCTGAGAATCAAGTTGCAATGTTTATGAAGTATGAAAGTCAGTGGATAGCTAAGATCCAATCAGCACCTTAGTCTAGGAGGTCAATTCATACTAGGATTTGCAAATATTGCATTCCCCAAGCATCACTACATGTAATATGTTCAGGACCAGGGCTGGCTCCAGGCATGTGGGGCCCTTGGGCATCAGCTTGCCCTGGCCTCCCGGTTGGTGTGTGTGTGTGTGCATGTGCACATATGTGCGCACATGTGGCCTCCCCGCACCCCCACGGCCCCCCTACCTGTCTAGTCTTTACCATTGCCCTTAATGAAGATGGCGGCCGCGGTTTCCCTAAGGGGAATGAAGCCTCCACCGCCATCTTTGTTGATGGCACATGTGTGTGCTATGCACGCACGTCTCTGCCATCAACTAAGATGGCGGCAGCGGCTTCAGTACCTTAGGAAAGCTGCGGCCACCATCTTCATTAAAGGCCATGCTAAAAAGCCAGCTGACAGGTAAGTGGGGGACGTAGGGGAGGGTGCAGATTGTGGAAGGGCAGTGGAGGGCCCCTCAGGGGCTCCTGTAGCTCTGGGGCCCTCAGGCCAGTGCCCAACCTGGCCGCCCTTTAGAACCGGCCCTGGTCAGGACCATGGGCATGGGATGTAACAGCATAATGCACCCTAGCCATATGGGCAGAATCTGAATGGTAACCATGCTTCTAACATACTGGGTAAAGCAAGCTGTGGTATCTATGGTGTTGCAGCCCCATTATGCAGCTGGGAAATTGTGGATATGCTCTCCACCTCTTTTTTTGGAGCGGAAATCAACTCTCGACTTTTGAATGCAATGGGCTTACATTTGTACTGCTCATTAGTGCCCCCCCTCTTTCTCTCAAATCAGTTGCTTATTGATCTGGGCCCATCTCACCACTCTGAAGTGGGAATCTCATGGTGCATTATCTTTCCATAGGCATTGTTGTGGGAGGGGCAAATCTCTCTGTCCCAATAAAGCAACTGGAACATTTCTTTGTTTCAGAAATGCTCCGGAAGGATTCTACATAGTGTCCTTTTTTCTGAGGGTCACAAATGGCCCCAGACTGGAATCAATGGAAACTTAGTACTTTTCCCCCTATGTAATCCATACACAATCTAGATCCATTGCTCATTTCTTTGTCCCTAAAAAGTACTTCTTGAAAAACTAGTTTCATTTTGAAAATAAAAGCTCATTGCAGATTGATTCTGCATTACCCCACAGTGTGTCCAATTGGGAATAGATGAAAACAAATGTAGACAGTTCCAACAATTGTAGATGTATCTACACTTGCCCAATGACACTGTGGGTGGGCATACTGGGTGTACAGTAGGGCCCTGCTTATACGGCGGGTTCCGTTCCAGACCCCCGCCGTAAAGTGGAAATCGCCGTAAAGCGGAACTCATAGACTATAATGGGGCCGTCGTGCAAAAATGATGCGAAAACATCGCAAAACGTCGCAAAAGAGCAAAAATCAGCTTTAAAATAGAAAATGAAAGCCGCAGCATTAGCGGAACGCCGGGAAGCGAAGCACTGGTAAGCGGGGCCCTACTGTATACTATTTCCTTCTTCATTCACCTGAGGCATGTGCAGGGAGAAATATGTGTGGATAACCCAATAAAGGGGAGGCTTTTCAAACAAGAAGTAATCACACCCAGCCTTATGCACAGCAGGATCTAGAATCAATCTAGACTGACAGCAGCACATTGTGGATAAGTATTAACTATTTCAAACTGAGGGGAAAAGTACACTTTGATGCTACAAATGGGATAGTGTGCACACAGCCCTAGTTCTGCACAGTGGAAAATTGGGAGCATAGCAATGGAAGATGCTGATATCCTTTGAACCTGGCAAGCATCACCAGCTAGTGGTCTTTCATGAACTCTGCCAAGGTGTTTAATATTTTCATTTCTACATGGGGAAAAAGTGAAGAGAACACCTATGGGAGTCATAGTAATATACAGTTTGAGAAATGCAGAGACAGCAGAAAAGTGGAATTTGCTGAATAAAGTGAAACACATTTAAGGAAAGGATTGGGAATTGCAAAATTTTGCATTGACAGAGAAGGATCACTCAGTTTAATTAAAAGGAAGAGGAAATGTTATTAATTCAAATAGCTTATATGTTTTCTGGGCAATTGGAATCCCAGCAGGCGGTATATAATACAGATTATTTGGTAGGGGGATTAAAAATATTCAGCAGGAGAATAAAAATGCAAAGAATGCATGTTACAAACAAGCATAAAGACATCAATCACACCCCTGCAGGGCCAGGTTATGCCCCTTTCTAGTGCTGCTGATCGCACTTTCCATTGGATCAGGGCAACAAACTTGACTTTGAAAATGTAATTATGCTGAACAAGGAAAGTGTGCTTGATTAACTACTCAAAGACTCTCAGGAATGTAAAATTGGGACACGTGTCTTTTGCAACTATCTGTGAGATACTTGAAGGCAAACTGATAAACAGAATGCTAATTCTATTTCTAGAATTGATCTCTACCCCAAAGAAGGAATTGTATTGATTTTAGAGTAGTAGAAGGGGGAGGATTGCCAGTTCTCAGGGTTTGTTTGCTTGCTTGATTTCTTCTCAGAGGATAGGAGTAAACTCTCTGGATTAGGGTACAGAATCAAGAAGGCATGCTATTTTCATCTTGGCTTGGGAGGTTGTGCTATTCACAGTGCCCTACCATGTCCATCAGACTCTCCCCCTGCATTCAAGGTTAAATTGTGATAAGCACATGTGTTTTAAGAATATTTGTTCTGACAGCTTTACCAGTTTAATGCAGTGGCTAAGACTAAAAGACAGAGCTGTGGGCCGGGAAGTTCCATGTTCAGATGTCATGTCTGCTATGAACTCTGTGGCTTTGGTCAAGCCACAATCTCTCAGCCTTAATGTCATGATCAAGAGCTCTGACTCCCTCCCCATCGTCAGGATAAGAGGTTGTGGACACAGATAACATCTTGGACCAGGAGGAGGACTGGCCAACAGAACCAGTCTTTGGCATCTCTGCTTTCTCAGGACTCCCAGCACCAGAGGAGCCTGTGATGCCAGCATCTCTCCGGCTCTGAAGAAGTCACATTGCCTTCTTCAGACACCAGCTCAGAGGCCATAATAGAACTGCAGCCTCCCACACACTGCTGGAGCCAACAGCTCCTAAAATAGGATGAACCTGTTAAAAAGTAGAACATTAGTTTATCAGAGGTGGAACTACCTACCTAGAGGAAGCTGCAGTCCTACTTAAAGCTTGGTCTGGTTTGCCAGCCTTGCCTGACTTTCAGTCTAGGATCCACTTGGAGCGATCCAGGATGCAACCTGCTTTTATTGCTTTGTTGCTTCTTGGACCTCAACCACTGCTTTGCCTGACTTCACTGATCTGGACCTACCCTCTGCTTTGTTTGACCTTGCTCTGCTAGAGGTTTCTTTGAGCTTACCCTGCTTACTGTATCCTGAGCTGAGACTAGTGACACGTGATTTTGCATCCCTGGAACCTTTGCCTAAACACACACACAGGGCCGGCTCCAGGAATGCCAGGGCCCTTGTGCATCAGCTTGCCCTGGCCCCTGGCGTGTGTGTGTGCGTGTGCGGTCACATTTGCGTTAGTGCTCACATGCATGCGCACGCACGCACGCACAGCCCAGCCCACCCCCACCTACCTGTCTCCTGTCTTTTAACATTGCCCTTAATGAAGATGGCGACCGTGGTTTCCCTAAGGGGATGAAGCCTCCGCTGCCATCTTTGTTGATGGCATGCATGCGTGCTACGCGCGCGCATCTCTGCCATCAGCTAAGATGGCGACAGGGGCTTCAGTACCTTAGGGAAACCGCAGCTGCCATCTTCATTAAGGGCAATGGTAAAAGACAGCAGACAGGTAAGCGGGGAGACGTGGGGGGCAGCTGAGGGGCCCCCTGTAGCTCCAGGGGCCGTTGGGGCCAGTGCCCAACCTGGCCGCCCTTTAGAACCGGCCCTACACACACACACGGCTAGAACACTGCCCTGTCTCACTTCTCCCCACTAAGACCACTGCCTGAGACATCACCCATCATCTGCAATATGGGGATAATACTCACCTCTCTTATTGGAAAGATGATAATGTTTAATGTATATGAACCACTTTAAGAATAATCAAAGGTGCTTCATACATGCTAAGCATTTTTATTTATTAACCTCTTAAATTGGATATCATTAGTAATGTCTCAGGTTCACTATATCTCCTTACACAACAATTTCAGGATGGGTCAGCGAAACAATACTGTGTATTCTAGTTCAAAAAAGAACATTGTAGGGTGCAATCCAAAGCCCCAACCTACTGCAACAAGGAGTGGAGGTCTCCACCCAACCCATAACAGCTCCATCAAGGTCATTCCATTGGTGTGGAGCTTCTTGTTCTGCCTAGGAAAGCTGTGAAATGGAGAATTGGGGGGAGGGCGGTGAGTGGCTGAGGATGAAGGAACCCAGCACAGGCTTTTGCCTGTTCTACCTTTTGCTCTGGCCTACATGAGCAATGAGGTTGTGGATGAAGGGGTGGCTACACTTTCCACTGCTTCCTGCCTGGGGATGAATTGCTCTGCCACTCTAATTCTTGTTTTCAGCACACTGGTCCCTGCTCTTCCTTAGTTACAGAATAGTTATTTTGTGATTCACTCTCAGATGTATATTTTTGAAATTGAACATAGGCTTTATAGATGTTTGGTTAGACACAGAAGGAAGGGGGAATAAACAGCAGATCTGTATTTCTGAAATTTGAAATAACCATAAAAATGTTGAACTAGCAGTAATCTAGTGAATCCATTATTGAATCCATTATTTACCCTCCTTTTTTGCCCTACCAGTGCCATATAAATATGTTCTTGTGGCACAGTTGTAACCAGAAGGCGCTTGAAGCAGTAGCATAGCGGCAAATTCAGAAGGGCAGGGTCCCTTCATGATAGTCACAGCCGCATACCCTTTCTCTGCTGCTGGGTTGAAAATGAGATACTTGTTAATGCCTTCTCCCACAACAACAGATGTCCCTACGAGCAAACAAGCATGAAAGGGGAGAGTGTTAGCTACTAAAAAGAGTCTTCTCAGTGGCTGACTGACCTCTTTTCCCTCTGATTGTCTCCAGGAAAGGACAAAGAAACACGTTAGAAGGTTCTTCTCAGTGGCTAACACACTCCCCTTTCATGATGATTGTCTCATAGGATGCTGGAGACATAGGGACCCTGCTGGAACCCTGATCCCAAAAAAGTAAAGGGACTAAGACCCCCTGAGACCCCATGCAACTACATCCATGGTTGGAAGGAAGCACCAGGGGAGAGGCCTGGCAATTGCATATCAGTTCCATTTGGGGCATCATACATAAATACTGCTCTACAAGCTGCTGGGGTAACAATCCAGCCTGTCTGATAGCTCTACTGCCCTTTATACACTACATCAGCCTTCGCCAATATGGTGCCCTTCAGATGTTTTTAATTACAGCTCCATCAGCCCTAGGTAGGATGTGCTTAACAGACTGGTGAGAGTTGTAAATCAAAACATCTGGACAGCACTGACTTGGTTAAGGCTGATTTATACAGAAGTAGCAGAAGGGCAAAATATCAGCAATTGACTCTAATAAACAAGGAATGTACAGATTTGCCTTATATACCTTATAACTGGATGTTTTCTTAGATGACTCCATGCAATTTTGGAGTCTGGTGTTATATTTATTTTACTGAGTGTTATATACTTGCATATTTTTCAGATATAAAAATGTTATCAAAAGCTGAAACTATTATTCTTCTACAAAAGCCACTAGGCTGCATTTAACTTGAAAGCTTCTTTATAATCAAAGCTTTCCCTTTATGTCAATAAAAAGCTAACAACCCAAATAACTATGAATATTAATAGATTGGTGATATGAAAGCTTCTAGGCACAGATGCAGTAGGGAAAAGTACTTTTGTAAATGATAGGCTACAGTTGGAGAAGCTGGAAGATCTAAATGGACTGGAAAGGCCTTCAGGTAAAGTGAAAGAATGGCTAGTTGCATTTACACAAAGAGTAATAAGATCCAATTGTAGAAATAATACCATAAGAAGAGTTGAGCTTTGAAAAGTTACTTTTTTGAACTACAACTCCCATCAGCTCCAGCCAGCATGGCCACTGGAATTGGATGATGGGAGTTGTAGTTCAAAAAAGTAACTTTTCCAAGCTATGATAGAAGAGTAATGATCTTTAAGCATCCTGCTGATTTTTTATTTTTTTTTACAAAGCTGGAGAGACTACATATCTCAGTTCCTGGAGTATAAACCTCTAGCTCAGGGTTGGAGATCACAATCTGGCTGGTGGGCCATATCTTGAGTTTTTCTACCAGCCATTTTGACAGGCAGGCAGCAAATTCCGCTTTGGGCAGGAATCAGAAACTCCATAGTGCAGCTCATGCCAGTGGGGCTTGCTGTAAGCTCTGATCAACACTTTCAGCAAGCCCCACTTATTTATTTATTTATTTATTTATTAAATTTATATCCCGCCCTTCCTCCCAACAGGAGCCTAGGGCAGCTTGAGAAAGGAATTTTTGTCCTTTGCAGGTGTGGCTTGAGCTACAACTGCAGAGGAAGATCCTTGACTGAATTCAAATTGGTGATGCAAAGGAAGATGGCAGGGCATGAGTCACACCTGCAAAAGGAGATCCTTTGCATCACAGGCTTGAATTCAAGCTGGTGATTCAAAGGGAGAATTGGCAGCACACCTTTTGAATCTGGTGCCTTTTTCTGTTGCCATGCAAAAAGCACAAAATTCAAAAAGCAGCAATTTTTTTGGATGCAAAAGACGAATTGAGAGTACATTTAAAGTGCACTCCTGATTCTTCCTTTGAATTGTTGGCTTGAAGTTTCCCATGTCTGATGTCATATATGACATCAAGTGTGGGAACAGTAGGTGTGGTTTGCCCCAAACAGGTCAGTTTCTGAGGCCTGGTGGGCCTAATTAGGTCTACGGACTAGGTTCTCTACCTCCTAGCATAATGCAGCAAAATAGTAATTTATATAGATATGGATACATGTATATACATATGCACACATATGTATATATGTGTATCTATACATATATGTGTGGAGGGCTGAGTTACGGGGATACCCTGGAAGAATAAGGAGCCGGAGTGTAGCTGGAACAGAGCAAAATGCTAGACTCTTATTATGTAAAACCAGGAGGCTTCATACTGTCTGCCAATCACAGGGATCAATGTTGCACATCCGGTGCTCCTTCTGGATCTGAAGATGATTCCAAATTATTCAAGTCTACCTTTTGGCTCCCAAAGCTAGATCTCAGCATCAGACTATGTGGTTCCTGATTCAAGCCCAAAAGTCCATGATAGATGAAATAATAAAGGGTACAGTCAGATCAAAGCACTTATAAATTCTAATGATTTCAAACGAAGGAGGTGCTTATACAGCATACATATAAACCAAATCCTGCCCCCCCCAGAATCCTGAGAATGGTAGTTAAGATTTCAAAGAACTACCATTCCCAGCACCCTGAACAAACTACACTTCACAGGATTCTTTGGGGAGGGTATGCTTAGTGGGACTTAAACATACTTAAATTTTGTCGGGATTATACCCTAAGTGCTCCCTCCTACAAATATTTTCACCTGCGCAAATACAGATTTTTTTTTTGCAGCTTTTTATTAATATAAATTAAAAGGGAAAGTCAAAATAACCTTGAGGAAAAAACCAACACAAACTACTTTGGGGTTTGCATGAAACATTCCAGCTACTCCAAACAAAATTATGATAAATTGTATCTGTAAAATCTAAGAACTGCAATTATGAGTTTCTCAGAACTATCTTAGAAGTGATAGATACCGCTGTTTGGCGACATTTTTAAGAAATGCAGGTGACAGAGTCATTCCACATTGAATTCTTTCTGTCTTTTAGAAGTTGGTTGACAATAAGGACAGCCATCCCCTTTGGGCAATCTGAAAACACTGTGACATCTTTTTTTGTATGAATGTCACTGAGGAAATATGGAGAAAGCAAATGTGTGCAACTTTTTCTAACTGAATGACGTGCTCATATGCCATCAAAAATCAATCAAAGCCACTTTCTTGTCAGTTTGAATATAAATAAATCCCTTTGCCTTGCCAAACCCTCCATAAATTTCAAGGTCTCATCCACACAGCAGTGTGTGTGTATAGAGTCCAACTGCCAATCTGTATGTTACAGAAATGGAAAGTACAGCTTACATGTATAGAGCCAACATGTGCATACACGAGGGTCGGACACTACCCCCATCCGTACTCTGCATCCCTTTAGGATGCTCCCATACAGCTATTATATCCCAATTGTCACTTCAGTAATTCAGTGCAATTTTACATATGTGTTACTCAGAAGTAAATCCCATTAATTTCAGTGTGGCTTACTACTGACTATAGGACTGCAGCTTCCATCTGCTAGTTTTCTTCTCTCCTCCCCATGTCTTTTTCCTTTTGTATTGTGTATATAAGACTGTGTACCTATGAGCAGGGACGGTCTTATCTTTTCACTTTGGCAGCATTGAGAAGATTTATTTTATTTATAAGTGAATATTAATAATAATTAATGGGAAAAAATAACATTGCTATATATTTTAAGCAATTTTTCTTTCTTTCTTTCTTTCTTTCTTTCTTTCTTTCTTTCTTTCTTTCTTTCTTTCTTTCTTTCTTTCTTTCTTTCTTTATTATTTTATTTATACCCCACCCTTCCTTCCAGCAGGAGCCCAGGGCAGCAAACAGAAACACTAAAAACATTTTAAAACATCACAACAAGACCTTAATATACATTAAAATGTTAAAAACATTAACAAAAAGTTAAAAACATCTTTTAAAAAAGGGTTAAAGATATTAAAAGACAGATTAAAAGCAATTGTAACACAGATGCAGACTGGGATAGGTCTTGTTCGAAGAGGAAAGTCTTCAAAAGGCGCTGAAAAGATAGCAGAGATGGTGCCTGCCTAATATTTAAGGGGAGGGAATTCTGCAGGGTATGTGCCGCCACACTAAAGGTCCGTTTCCTATATTGTACAGAATAGACCTCCTGATAAGTTGGTATCTGCAGAAGGCCCACACCTGCGGAGCGCAGTGATCGGCTGGGTATATAAGGGGTAAGACGGTCTTTCAGGTATCCTGGTTCCGAGCTGTATAGGGCTTTGTAAACCAAAACTAGGACCTTGAACTTGGCCTGGTACTAACTCCAATTTCCATCTGAAGTTGTTATACTTAGATGATCAAGTAATCATACAATTAAACATAAACAAAAATGTACAGGGAGTATGTGTGTAGCATATATGAAATTAAAAAAAATGTTAGTACCCAGGATTTTGGGGGGTATGTGATTGAAAGAGAAGTTCAACTATTCAAATTTGTACTTGAGGACCAAGATTTTTAGAATCAATCAGCACACACCTATAATGTTTTACAGAGTCTGGTTCCCAATTTTTATCCCAAACTATCTCTTGATGTACTTTCCAGTTCTGTTTTTGAGAAATCTATCTACTCTATATAGTGCTGGGAGAATGAAGACCATAGGATCAGTGTAGACTTGCAATATAAGGAGAAGAGCTTTTCTGAGGAAATAAAAGAACAGCTTCAAGTAATTACCAGGGTAAGAATTTAAGATGCTTTCAGGATGGAACTTGCGCTGCTTAAGTGTAAGGGTAGTAGGCAATCTGTTATCAGTGCTTTGGTCTTGGATGAGTCTGTATGCATGTATTATCAAGAAATGATGAATAAGCATCCTAGCAGCTACAAGGTGGGAGTATGTCACACACATGCTGATTCATTTGACTTGATTCTGTATTCATTTGTGCTCTGAATGGAACTGTGATACACCTATGGCTGTCTTTGCACTACTTAACCTTTGAGCCTCACTCTGTTGAAATAAAACAACACATTTTTCTTCTCGTAGCAAGAATGTGCTAGAATTCTGTTGGGTTTTGTACTGAATTTTCCATCAATTCACTTAATTGCTATCGTTGATTGGATTTTTATGATTCTCCGCAGCTGTTTTTGGATTTTTTTTTAAAAAAAGTGTCTAAAATATTGATATTAATATTGATATTTTATTGTTATTTCCTTCAATGTATCAATATTTCCTGTAATTTATGATAGTTCCTTTAAAAATATGATATTAATATCAATATTTTTTTCCAAAGGGGAAAAACAGATTGGTAAAAGCAGTAGCTTGTGGACAAAGAATGAACTTGATTCGATACCAGCCTGTTAGGTGGACGGAATGCTTTCAGACCAGCACTGGCCGATGGTTCCCATCCCTACTCTGTAGTCAGAGCAGATTGGCCTACCTGCTTAGGTCCCTCATCATGCTAACTTGCTCTATGAATGTTGTGTCATTTATTTATTTATTTATTGTACTTATATACCACCCCATAGCCGAAGCTCTCTGGGTGGTTTACAGTAACTAAAAACATTAAAACAAATATACAAATTTAAAAACACATCTTTTAAAAAATATTTAAAACACAATTTAAAAATTTTAAACAATTTAAAACACATGCTAAAATGCCTGGGAGAAGATGAAAGTCTTGAACTGGCGCCGAAAAGATAACAGTGTTGGCCCCAGGCGCACCTCGTCAACATAATCATTCCATAATTTGGGGACCACCACTGAGAAGGCCCTCTCCCTTGTTGCCAGACTCCCAGCTTCCCTCAGAGTAGGCACCCGGAGGAGGGCCTTTGATCTTGAACGTAGTGTACGGGTGGGTTCATATCGGGAGAGGCGTTCCATCAGGTATTGTGGTCCCAAGCTGTGTAAGGCTTTATAGGTCAAAACCAGCATCTTGAATCAAGCTCAGAAACATACAGGCAGCCAATGCAAGCGGGCCAGAATCAGTTTTATATGTTCAGACCATCTGGTCCCTGTTACCAATTTGACCACTGCATTTTGCACAAGCTGCAGTTTCTGAACCATCTTCAAAGGCAGGCCCATGTAGAGTACATTGCAGTAGTCTAATTTGGAGGTTACCAGAGCATGGACAACTGAAGCCAGGTTATCCCTGTCCAGATAGGGGTGTAGCTGGGCCACCAACCGAAGTTGGTAGAAGGCACTCTGTGCCACCAAGGCTATCTGAGCCTCAAGTGACAGAGATGGTTCTAGGAGAAACCCCAAGCTACAAACCTGCTCCTTCAGGGGGAATGCAACCCCATCCAGGACAGGTTGGACATCCACCATTTAGTCAGATGAACCACCCACTAACAGCATCTCAGTCTTGTCTGGACTGAGCCTCAGTTTATTAGCCTTCATCCAGTCCATTGTCGCAGCCAGGCACCGGTTCAGCATATTGACAGCCTCACTTGAAGAAGATGAAAAGGAGAAATAGAGCTGCAGGTCATCAGCATACTGATTACAACACACTCCAAAGCTCCGGATGACCGCACCCAATGCTTTCATGTAGATGTTAAACAGCATGGGGGACAGAACTGACCGCTGTGGAACCCCATACTGGAGAGTCCAGGGTGCCGAGCAATGTTCCCCAATCACCACCTTCTGGAGCCGACCTGCCAAGTAGAAGCAGAACCACCGCAATGCAATCCCTCCCACTCCCATCTCAGCCAGTCTCCCCAGAAGGATACCATGGTTGATGGTATTAAAAGCTGCTGAGAAAGTCAAGGAGAATCAGCAGAGTCAAACTCCCACTGTCTCTCTCCTGACAAAGGTCATCATACAGGGCGACCAAGGCTGTTTCCATGCCAAAACCAGGCCTGAAACTCAGCTGAAATGAATCCAGATAATCGGTCTCATCCAAGAGTGTCTGGAGCTGGCCCGCTACCTCTCGTTCAAGGACCTTGCCCAGGAATGGAACATTTGCTACCGGCCTATAGTTATTAAGATTTTCTGGGTCCAGGGAGGGTCTCTTCAGGAGTGGTCTCACTACCACCTCTTTCAAGCAGCCAGGGACCACCCCCTCTCGCAGAGAGGCATTAATCACCTCCCTGGCACAGCCAGCTGTTCCATCCCTGCTAGCTTTTATTAGCCAGGAAGGGCAAGGATCCAGCACAGAAGTGGTTGCATGAACCTGTCCAAGCACCTTGTCAATGTCTTCAAGCTGCACCAACTGAAACTCATCCAAGAAATCGGGACAAGGCTGTGCTCTGGATACCCCACTTGATTCACCTGTTATAACACTGGAGTCTAAGTCCTGGCGGTTGCTAAATATTTTATCCTGGAAGTGCCTAGCAAATTCATTACAGTGGGCCTCAGATGGTTCTACCATGTCCCTGGGGTCAGAGTGTAATAGCCCCCAGACAATTCTGAAGAGCTCCGTTGGGCAGCAGAGTGATGATTTCATAGTGGCAGCAAAATAATGTTTTTTGCTGCCCTTACTGCCCCTAAATACAGCTTACCATAGGCACTTACCAGTGTATAATTGCATCCACTAGGAGTTCATCTCCATTTGCACTCAAGCCGTCTCCTATATTGTTTCATTGCTCTCAGCTCTGGGGTATACCATGGAGCTGTATGAGCTCTACACAGGAGAGGGTACTCAGGAGCAATCATGTCAACCACCCAGGTCATTTCTGTATTCCACAGTTCAACCAGGGTTTCGACAGGAGCGCCAGCCCTATCAGCCAGAAAACTCCCAGAGCCCTTTGGAAACCATCCGGATCCATTAGTCTCTGGGGGTGGATCAACTTAATAGGTCCCCCACCCTTGCAGAGGAGAAAAGCCACTGTAAGTCTAAACTTCAGCAAGCAGTGATCTGTCCATGACAGAGGGACTGATGTAAGGCCCCCCACATTCAGATCACCAACTCCATGTCCAGTTGCAAAAACCAAATCTAGAGTATGCCCTGCTACATGTGTTGGGCCAATGGCATATTGGGACAGTCCTATGGTTGTCATGGAGACCATGAAATCCTGAGCCGCCCCGGATAAGGTGGTCTCTGCATGGATGTTGACATCCCCCAGAACCAACAGTCTGGGGGATCTCAACAGAACACCTGAGACCACCTCCGTCAGCTTAGCTAGGGAGTCTGTTGGGCAGCAGGGTGGGTGGTACACCAACAGAATCCCCAATCTGTCCCGCTGACCCAACACAAGGTGCAAACACTCCAGACCAGTAGTCACATGGACAGGGTGCTTGCAGAGGGAGATGGAGCTCCTATAGACCACAGCAACCCCCCCTCCCCAACCGTCAGGTCTACCCTGGACCAGGTACCCTGGCAGACATAGCTGGGAGAGACTGACTCCTCCCTGCTCACCCACCCAGGTCTCAGTTATACATGCCACAATTAAATCGTGAATGAATGAGAACTTATTATGCACTGATCTGGCATTTAGGAGAAGCATCTGGAGGTCTGAGAGCTGGCTGATAGGGCAACCAACAAACCTGCAGGTGTGGGGAGGACCGGAACAAGGCACTTCCATTAACTGTCTGGGCCATGTTCCCCTTACCTGGCAAGTCCTCCTCACAACACCATATCTCCCTCTACCCGTCACTCCACTAACTGGGGCCCCCTCAAATCTCCCCACTTGGCTCTGAGTCCTCTCTTCCAGGCACATGACTCAAGACCCACAAAAAGACAGGTAAAACAGGATCCGCCTCAGCCAGCCAGCTTGTGTATCCCCTCCAGAGAAGGGACAGGTGGAAGAAATCAGCAACAGCTGGCTGAGTACCTGGGGGCCTGGTCCTGCAAGGCATGACACCTGCCGGTCATGGAGGTTAAGAGTTGCCATGTGCTCTTGGATATGCCTAGTCCAAACGTTACCTTCTGCATGAGCTTACTGAATTATCTTGCCAAGCTGCTGCTTCTCAGCACCCTTCTCCCTTCCTCGTAGGGACATACCCGCAGGTCTGCTGTACATACATGTGAAACACAGTGAACAGAGCTAAACAACAGCATTAGGACAGTTCAGACATAGCGTTAAAGCTTTGGGCTGGCAGCTCCCCCCCCTTCTGTGTGGTTGCAAAGAGCATCCTCTTTCAGTTTTAAACTAGAGTTCCTAATTAGTTCCAAATTCAGGGACCTCTGCTTAGTTCAAACTCTGGTTTGTTCAGACAAGCCATGATCAAACCGTGGTTTGTCTCCCTGACTTGTTTGAAAAATTAACCAGAGTTCCCACAACTGTGGATGTTAGTTTAAAAGGTTAGTTAAAGGTTAAACTGGTTAGTTTAAAAGTGGAAGCTTCTGGTTTCTTCTTCATAGCTACATCAGAGGACCAGGAAGAAAGGCAGTTGGGGAAGGGTCATGGCTCAGTGATAGAGCCCGTGCTTCGCATGCAAAAGGTCCCAGGTTCTATCCCTCATTTGAAATCCGGGACACCCTTTGCCATACCATGTAGATGACACTGAGCTATTTGGGCCAATGCTCTGACTCAGTACAAAGCATCTTCCTGTATTCCTGGGTGGGAGGGGAATAACTTGAGCCTGGTGCTCACTGCTGCTTGTGCATGTAACGCTAATCCATAGTTTAACATTACATCCGAAAAGTGCCACTATATAAATAGACAGCATTATTTCAAGGATCATAGGACTGATGAGTAATATCTGCAGCAATGTGTTTCAGAGATTAAGAGAAAACAGTTTATGCTGTCCCAGTTCCTTGGAGACTTTGGACCAATATTATTTCTACAGCAGTCAGTGTTGATATTGAACCCTCCATAAAATACATCAACAAAAATAACAGGAAGAGCCCCAGGGTGTTTTGTTTTGTTTTTTTAAAAAAAGACCACCAACAGATCCTTTTCGATTCCACTCCATTCTCCTTCAAATTCTTGTTGTTCTCTTTCTGCTTTATTTTATTTTCATTACACAACAAAAGCTATTGGAGCTTACAACTGCATGAGAGGATATGCTAATGGGGCAGAGAAAAAGTAGCCAAGTCTGAGAAATCACATTCATATCATAACATGAAACTGTAGAAAATATAGATATTCACTCTGAGCAGAGTGTGCACTGTCATTTATATTCACATATCACTTTAGTAGAGAATTGAAAAATAACCTGGTTGTATATACCATTTTAAGATCTCGCTACTCTGCCCAAAAGAAAACATGATGGTAATCCACTGAGAGTTGGACCCCATGCTGCTTCAAATAAGATTAAAGTGGCTGCCTATGAGGGTGAAGTTCTATTACTTTTATAAATATTCATTGCTATATCAAAATGCTTAAAGCAGACTGAATTTCACTTAATTGCACATGGGAAATAATCTTCCTTTTTAAAGGAATATTGTTAATTAGATATACAAGCAGGGGGAAAATCTGGAATTCTGACTATAAGAGGGCTCTGGGGTGGTCATATCAGTTACTTAGGGCTAACCCTGGCTTTGTAGTTGGGAGCCAGGATTGCTTGCATTTCACAGATGCAATATAATTTTGATGATAATTGAAAATGGTCTTTAATAGACCTGAAACGCAAATGTCTTCCAAAATTGACATTTCATAGCTTGCCTGCATAGTCTGCATTTGGAGGATCCTCTCCCATGGTTGTCATCCCAACAAAACAATCTATCCATGTACACAATCAATAAATTCCTCTGGGTTTCATCATCAACCACTTTTGACTCATACATGCATCTTTCAAGCCCTATTCAGGAGTTCCCGCCGCACTTTGAATGAACATACAGAAAGGGAGCAATGTGCAACAAGATGACCCTTTGCAGTGGAGCCAGTGAGGTTCAGTGACACCAGGGGCAGGACTAGCAGGTGCAGTCTGGCTTTCCCTCCACATGTTAAGCCAACTAATCATTGTGTTCTGCAGGAGAGGACACCCTGAAGATCCCATCCTATCAGAAAGTCCATTCTGCATGATGTCAGAATCAGACCTTTAATGTGGTGGCCCCTACCCTTTGGAATTCCCTCCCATTATTATATCATACAGGGACCTTCTCTGTTGTCTTTTTGGTACCTGCTAAAGGTGTTCCTCTTTCAACAAGTCTTCTAAATGGAGATATTTATCCCAGTTGGTACCTGTACTGGGTTTGAATTGATTTTATATAAGTGCTGTTGTTGCTTTGAATTGTTTTTATATCTGTAACTGTTTTATTTATTTATTTATTTAAAATATTTCTATCCCATCATTCTACCCTACAATAGGGCACTCAGGGCGGCTACAATAAAGTCACACACATATATAATAAAATGCACAATAAAAACACAAAACATTACAGTAAATTAAAATGCATAAAATACTATTAAAATACATAAAATGCATTATGCATACACACACAAACATAAAACATGTATATATGTGCATACACATATAAGAGAGTGAGAATAAAAGATAAAAAAGATAAAAAAGAGAGTGAGAACTTAAAAGATAAAAAACTTAAAACAGTGTCAGGCTGACCCGTCAGTCCCAACCAAAGGCTTTCTGGAACAAAATAGTTTTTGCAAGTTTCCAGAAGACCATCAGGGAGGGAGCAAAGCAGGCTTCTTGGGGCAGGGAATTCCAAAGTCTGGGAGCCACAATTGAAAAGGCTCTCTCTCGCGTGCCTGTCAATCTAACTTCTTTCATTCCAGGAATGCAGAGGAGACCAGAGGTAGATGATCTTAAATCCAGGCTAGGAACATATGGACTTAAGAGGTCCCTTAAGTACACTGGTCCAAGGCCATTTAGAGCTTTAAAGGTCAAAAACAGCACTTTGAATTGGACTCGGAAACAAATTGGCAGCCAGTGGAGTCGATAAAGCACAAGGGTGATATGCTCTCTGCGCCATGCTCCAGTTAACATTCTGGCTGCTGCATTTTGGACCAACTGGAGTTTCTGAATTGTTTTCAAAGGCAGCCCCACACAGAGTGCGTTACAGTAATCAAGCCTTGATGTCACCAGTGCATGTGTCACCGTGGCTAAGTCAGCTGCTTCCAGGAACTGACCATTTTGAGATGGCCAAAAGCACTCCTGGCTACCGCAGCCACCTGATATTCCAACAGCAGGGCAGGATCCAGAAGAACTCCCAGACTGTGGACCTGCTCTTTCAAAGGGAGTGCAACGCCATCCAGAACAGGTTGCAACCCTGTCCCTGGTGCAGTTTTTTCCTTGGCCAGCAACACTTCCATCTCATCTGTATTAAGTTTTAGTTTGTTCGCCCACATCCAGCCCTTCACAGCTTCCAGCACCGGTTTACAACGAGCAATCCCACCTTGCCATCAGATGGAAGGGAGAGATAGAGTGGAGTCTCATCAGCATATTGATGACATTGCACTCCAAATCTCCGGATAACTTCTCCCAGTGGTTTCATATAAATGTTAAAGAGCATGGGAGACAGAATGGAATCCTGAAGTACCCTGTAGGCCAACGGCCAGGGGATCGAGCAGTAGTCTCCCAGAACCACTTTCTAGGTCCTGTCCATTAGGTAGGAACGGAGCCACTGTAGAACAATGCCTCCTAGGCCCATCCCAGCAAGACAGCTCAGAAGGAACCATGATCGATGGTATCAAAGGCCGCTGAGAGGTCCAGCAGCACCAACAGGGTTGCGCTCCCTCTGTCTGATGCCCGGCGTAGGTCATCAAGCAGGGCGACCAAGGCAGTCTCTGTCCCATGACCAAGCTTGAAGCTTGATTGAAAAGGGTCTAGATAGTCCAATTCATCCAGGAAAACTTGGAGTTGAGTAGCCGCCACCCTCTCAATCACCTTGCCAAGAAAGGGGAGATTAGAGACTGGCTGGAAGTTATTAAAATCCACAGGATCTAATTAAGGCTTTTAAAATAAAGGTCTAATCACAGCTTCCTTCAACAGTGTTGGCATTGAGCCTTCCCTTAGGGAGGTGTTAATCAGATATGTCAACCAACCAGCTACTTCCAATCTAGCAGATTTAATTACCCAGGATGGGCAAGGATCAAGCGAGCAGGTAGTGGCCCTCATTTCTCCCAGAATTCTGTCCACATCCTCAGGCTTTACAAGCTGAAAAGTATCCATGGAAAAATGACCAGAGGGAGCAATGGGGACACCTGGCACAACTGTAGTTAAAGAGGAGTCCAGGTCAATCCGAATGCGAGCAATATCTATGAAGTGCCTCACAAACATTTCACAGTGAGCAACTGATAGTTCAGAGTCTGCTGTTGAGCCAGATCCCAAAAGACCCCGGACCACCCAAAAAAGCATCGCCGGATGGCACTGGGCAGATGCAAAGGTGGCAGATAAGTAAGCTTTTTTTGCCGCCATCACCGCCACATGGTAGGCTTGAAAATGAGTTCTAACTAGTGTTCGGTCAAAGACAGGTTGAGTTTTTCACCATCGTAGTTCTAGCTGTCATCCCTGACGTTTCATCAGGCCAAAGGTTTGAGTAAACCAAGGTGTATTACAGGCCTTCCCTGGTGGGAAAGGGTGCTTTGGAGTGATAGTGTCCACCACCTGGGTCACCTCTGTATTCCAGAGGTTGACCAGGGCTTCGGCAGTAGCACCAGCCATGCTGGGAACATCCCCTAGAGCGCTCAGGAGACCATCAGGATCCATAAGTCTCGGGGGGCAGACCATCTTAATCAGTCCATCACTCCTGCAGGGGTTATCAGGGGTACAAAGTCTAAACCTAAACCTAATCAGGTGGTGATCTGACCATGACAACGGAGTCACTGAGAACCCCTCCACACTCAGATCACCGGCTTCCTGTCCCGAACAGAACACAAGGTCGAGCTTGTGTCCTGCCACATGAGTAGGTCCAGAAGATATTAAGGACAGCCCCATGGTTGTCATGGCAGCCAAGAAGTCCTGAGCTGGACCTATGAGATTAACCTCAGCATGTATGTTGAAATCACCCAGGACTATCAGCCTGGGAAACTGCAACACCAGCGCCGAGACCAGCTCCACCAGCTCAGGGAGGAAGATTGTTTGGCAGCGGGGTGGATGGTACACCAACAGAGTCACCCTGAGACAATGCCAGGCACACACACTCAAAGCCAGAGGAGTTAGGGACAGGATACCTGACAGGGGAGATAGATTCCCTACAGACAATTGCAACCCCACCTCCCCGTCCCCTGGATCTGGGCTGCTGGAATGCCACAAAACCTCATGGGTAGAGCTGGGAAAGTCCCACTCTGCCCTGGTCATTTAGCCATGTTTCAGTAATACACACAACGTCAGCACACTCATCCAGGATTAAATCCTGGATTAAAGTGGTTTTATTAGCCACTGACCTTACATTTACCAGCAGAACAGTAAAATCCAGGGAGTTCCCTGCAGCCAGTGTCCTGTGGGTTGGTAGGGGGATCGGGAGGGAAGCAAGCATGAAAATGTCTTATATCCCTTCCCTTGTGATGGCTAATCAACCTCCCACCACTGTAATGTCCCCTACCCAGAATTACCTCAATGCCAGACTCCCAACTACTCTGGCCCCAATGCATGTTAAAACAAGCCTGACACTGAAAAACTAAATCAGCAAAGGCAATCTGATTATTAATATAATCCCCAAAATGGGAGTCTGTATGTTTTATTATATTATAACATACTTCAGGATGCCTTGTAGGGGGGATTTATACATGAAGTATAATAAGAATAATAAGCCTATACATGAAGAGGACCCCTGAATAGAGCTTCAGATGTCCTACAGAATTCTGAAATCTATCAACCAAGGAATGGCATCAAGTGTCCACATGTGATTATTCCTCAGAAGCACCTATTATTCTGATTATGTGCTATAAAAACTAATCAGAACAAATTCTCTTAAAATAACATTACTTTTCATATATTTGTCCTTTAATAAATCCTAGAATAGCTTTTTGAACCTTGCTGTGAATCTCATCCCCTGCCCAATTGATGTGTCCTATCATCTATGGAAACCTTAAATGGCAACCTATCAGAAATTACAAACAACTCCATGGAGCCTAACATAATCAGTTACCTTGGACTGAAAGATGGAGGAATCAAGATCTCTTGATCTTGCAAAAAAGAGGGAACTCCTTAAAAAAAAACATTGAAGTTCCAATTTATTTCTTGAATATGTAAGCAAATTACAGAATGCATGGAGTTCAAAGGTCATTATCTCAGGATAACCAGAGAGTCCAAACGCTGTATTTCCCTGAACTTGAAAAGACTGGTATGAAGTTTCTGTTATCTCCTGCAACAAAACTCATCATAGTTGTCTTGTAAATGGTTAAGAACCTCATCTTCAAGCTACTGTATTTGATGAGTTTCAGTCCCAACACCTGCAATCTATTATTAGCTGGTAACACAACACAATATGCTGCCATGTGCCATTATACATACCTGCCATGCTGTGCGGCTATTCTGTAAAAAGTCATTTCGTGATCCAATGTAGCTGAGAAGCAGAATGAAGGAAATGGTCCATTTGCTGCCACAGATGTTCAGTTTGCTGTCTTTGACATTACAATGGCATTGTTCCATGTGGCATCAAGCTACCCAGTTAGGCAAATCACATGGTGTAGATCTTGCTGGGCTGTAGAGGAGAAACAAATGATTAAGTGCAACATCCTGTTAAAAACAAACAAACCCTGAATATACCCATATCACTCTGCTGGTAGTGATCACATGACAAACATTTTCTCCATATGCAAAGCTTATGTGTCAAAGAAATTGTTATGGGAAATATCAGTGCCAACGTTATATTGGGAAGCTCGGAGGATGGCAACAAGGGAGAGGGCCTTCTCAGTGGTGGCCCCCAAATTATGGAATGATTTAATTGATGAGGTGCGCCTGGTGCCAATACTGTTATCTTTTCGGCACAGGGTCAAGACTTTCCTCTTCTCCCAGGCATTTTAGCATGTGTTTTTAAATTGTTTTTTTAATTGTTTTTTGTGTTTTAAAATTTGTATATTTGTTTTTATTGTTTTTAATTGCTGTAAACTGTCCAGAGAGCTTCGGCTATGGGGCAGTATATAAATGTAATAAATAAATAAATAAATATTGGCGAGCAACAAATGTAATCTAAATTGAAGGCTACATACCGGCTAGCTTGTCGTGCTAAGAATTGTAAACTCAAGCTGAAGATGAGGGGGCATTCTGCAGGCCCATTCACAGGTCACAAAATTGTGGGATGTGGGAGGGGGCTATTGACACAGTTGCCCCCTGAGAGCCCTCTCCAGCCCATTCTGCACCTTGGTATAACAGGGAACTAGGCTGATATAACAGGTCAGTTGATAGCTAGAGCACACGTAGCAAGAAACGTGCTTTCACAGCTGACAGAGCACAAGTGAAACGACATAATTGTGCCTACTGTGTGGTGGTGAGGGCAGCAAAGAAGGCCCACTTCTCTGCCTCCATGATACCCTCAAGTAGCTATCCATTTACTCTGAAATTTTACTTAACGGTAAAATTCAGTGGTAGCTCAAATATGAGCTCTGAAAACATTGTCCCCATTATCCTTTCAAACAGGCTGCAACAGACTCTCCGTTTTACTGTTACATTTTTATAACAGCAATTGCTGCCTCTAGGGATGGGGGATAAATTTGATTTAGTTCACTTTTAAAGCTTAATTGATCAAATTAGCGTTTTCTGAAACAATATGAGAACTGAAGCACAGCCATCCTTCAAAATTCACATTTATCTGAATTCTGTGATATAGTTCTCCAACCAGCCAATGTTTACAAAGATGTATATATTGAGGGAAAATGTGCTTAAAATGAATATAATGAAAATGACATTAAAATGTATTATATTAGGAGAAATTGCTTGCAAAAATGTGTGCATTAGGCAAAACTGCGTACAAAAATGTGTTCATTACAATAATTAATACTAAAATGCTGAATGATTTTCATGAGGATTTTTTTAAAATAATTGCAAATTGCTGTAGAAATATGGAGAACTGAATTTAAAATTGCAAAAATGAGAAATTAAGAGAATCAAAATTGACAGATCCTTCCATCCCTAGCTGTCACTTATACCTTATATAATGAAAGTACCTGTTTAACTATTCCTTTGACTTTTGTTGCCACCAGTAAATTCTCAATACTCTTTTATTCATGTGTCAATACACACAGGGTAGCTGGGTTTAAGCATGGGACAAACCAACCATAAGCCATAAATTTAAAAGTCAAACAATTATTATTTATTAAAACGTATTCATTATATCATATAATAGGATTATTTGTGGGTTAGATGTTAAATTACACCTTTTTTGGTATTAGCTTCAAAATGATACAGCTACTTTAAAGAGGTATCTACTGACTTGCGGTAGTTCTTTTTTAAGCCAATAGCTAATTGTCCTCATGTTCTTCTCCCCAGTTAACTGAAAGATTTTACACAGGACTTTATCTGAAGTGTTCCTATTAGTCAGGGACTCACAGCTTCTTGTGGACAACTGCCAGCCATTGACAATCTGACTTCAGATCTTCTTGAGGACTGCTACTGGAGTCTCTCCTTATAGATCTTTTCAGCTTCAGCCTTGGTGAGTTCATCCTTGGTGCCCAAATTTCTTCTTTCTTAAACAGTCACCTGCTGCCACTAAGGAACTCCGGTATCAGCTGCTTCTACTGGCTTCTTCCTCTAGCTATTACTGCTGCTTCTTTATCTCCCAGCTCTTTTCATATTTCCTTCAGCCTTCCTTCAGGCTTCCTTCAGCCTCGCTTAGTCTTCTTCCACAAGGTATTTCAGAGAGTTTCATAAGCAATGGAAGTGGCAGCAGAAAGTGCCACAATTTGCCTGTTGGTTGGAGGTCAGGAATGGAAATCATGCAAGCAAATATAAGAAGCGTTCACTATTATTGTTTTCTTTTAGATTGCAAACATTATATAAATAATTATATTATTTTCTGCCTTGTTTTTGATATTTCCCTTCCATTGAAATGTACTGAAATTGATGATGTAATTAATTTTATAATTAATTATGTTAGTTTTGGCCATAGCATATAGAGAGATGAACAATGTAGGTTTCAACAGAAGCTGAACTGCAGCAGAATGGAAACAGTGCTGACTATGACAAACATATGATGGGATGGAAATCATTGCCTCCTTACATCCCTGTCTCTCATAGACTCCAACTCCCCCTCAGCTGTGTTGTGCCTACTATTCAATATACTTCATTCAGAATCCTTTACCCAAACAAAAATGTCTGACAACCCAGCATTCCATTGGTCTGTAATTAAGCACCAATGAGTTAAATGGAATGTCCACTAAAGGACACATCATAGCTTGACTTTTTGATTCCACTGACTCTAATGGCAACTGACATAATGGAAAACCTCACAAGGCACATATTCACCTCTTTAGTAACTATTATCAGCCTAGCTGTTTCTTCACAGACTACCAACTGAAGAACCCATATGCATTATATCTCCTAAGCCTCGTGGTGGAAAAAAATTAGACCAGAAGTGGGTTTAGTGAGTTTATTTTTGCTGCAGCAAAAGACAGAGACCTTACACAAAAATGATGAAAAGGAAACAATGGAGCTGTCTCTGCTCTCTATAGAGTAGGGTGCTGGTATTTACAGAGTCGAGTACATAGATTTCATGTAACCATCTCATAAGCATTACAGGATATGGCAAGGCGGGCTCAGCAGTTTTAAACAATGCCAAGTCAGCAACTGTTTTTTCCCCAAACAGATGTATCATGTTTACTGTTTCAACTATCTGGTTGACCGTTTCAACTTCCTTCTTTATCTGACTCCAAACAGATGTATTCTGTCGGTCACTTCAACCTTTCCCTTTAGCTGACTTCATTATAGACAAATATCCTTTTGATTGTTTCAACTTTTTCCTTCCATCTGGCTGTATTTATAAACCAAACACACACATCTGTAACTTTAACTTTCTGATGTTATGGTTTCTCACACAGGCTCAAAGAACTTGTGACATACCAACACAAGTTCACACTACCAGATATGTTTGTGGCCTCTCCAGTACCTTATAACAGGCACACAATATAAAGTATGAGCTCCTAGTGGGCCATTCTATATGTTTGGTGGGCTGCATATAGCTTGATAGATGACAAATTGTGCAGGTTCACTTACAACCACATAATTATGGAAACATTTGGGCATAGAAATGTAGGACTCATGGCTTTAAAAAATGAGCAACAGCACAGCACTTGTAATGATGCCATGGGTTTCACACTGACATTATGTATCAGCAATGACTTGAAATTAAAAAACACACACAACACTACCATACGTGCACACTGCAATCTTAGAAGGACCTGTCCCATTGAATATTCTATACCTCAAAGTGCCAGCAGCCAGAAACTAGCCTCTCCACACTGCTGGTATCTCCTCTGAGCCACCCAGCATGTAATTTATGAAAAGCTATTTTACACAAAACATTGGAAGCAGTACAAAATTATATCTTTAATGAAACAAAATCACTTTTGCAATGGAAGTCTGAAATGATCTGGGGTGAAGTGAAAGCAAGAAAAATAAAGGGCTAACATTATTTATAATAGCTACTGAATCAGAAAGTACAATAATTTAGTTATAAATGTACTTTTCTAATCATATCTATCATCTGAACTACAGTCTAATGGCACTAATGTGTCTATCTTTTGAACTCTAATTCATAAACACAACATGAAGGAGGGAAATCACCAACTTATAAAGGGGGGAAATCATCAATCTAAAGGTATCATAAACATAAAGCAAGGTCTGAGACTAAAGAATTAAAAAGAAGAAAAAATACAACATTTAAACAGGAAAACATAACAATCATTTACAGAATTTCTTATCCTCCCCCTGAAAAATGAGTTTCCTTGTTTATTTATTTCAGGAAAAGATAATAGTATATTTTGGAAAAATACATTCCTTGACCCATTTCACTCTCCGCCTCCAGTACAAACTTATAATTTATTAAGTAATAGGCAAAAAACCTAGCGGTTTAAGAACATACCTACAGCTCACAGATATTTCTATCAAACTTTAAAAAGCAGGTAAATTGGGCAGCTATAGTGAATGTACCAGACCTGACCTCCTCTCTGAGATATTGGACTGCCCTACAAATTTGTCAAAATGCAAATACCATTTGGGTTGGTCTTTCACAGTCCAATCCACTTGCTGTATAGCTTGGAAGAATTTGGTAACGTGCCTCTGAGCATATTGTGAGTGGTAGCAACACCTGCCATCTCCAAAGATGGAGAATTACATTTTTTAATGTTTGTTGGTGTTCTTCTTACTTTGCTTCTTTCCTGTGTTACTAATGTTCTACAGAGACTCTAACGTAGAAAATTATATTTACCTCATTTTTCATCCTAGAAATCTGTGTCAAATTTATTTTTATTAATTTCAACGCCTTTTTATTGGTCAATGTCATATGATGGTGAAGACAGCCTTTTGTGTTTCAAATTGGAGGTTATGTTCTATTTCTATTTTGGATGCATTAAGAGTTGAATCTGAAACTGCAGTTTGATGTAAAATCAGACTAATTACAATATGTTGCTACTTCAGCAATGATTCTAGCTGTTGGAAAAAAAGAGGATGCATGTTTACAGCCTGCTATGTTTAAACCATTTCATTTAAGGTAAGGTGGGCACAGTCAACCAATATTTCAGAGAGGAGATCAGGTCTCCTGCTACCCTGGTGCAATTTCCCTGCTTTTAAAAGTTTGATAGAAATATCTATGGGCTATAGGTACGTTCTTAAACAGCAAGGGTTTTTTTGCCTATTAGTGAATTTCTCTGCTTTTTAAACTGGGAGGTAAGAAATGTTAAGATGGTCCGCCCCCGAAGACTAATGAATCCGGATGGCTTTCAAAAGTCTCTGGCGAGTTTCCCGGCTGATAGGGCTGGCGCTCCTGTCGAAACCCTGGTTGAACTGTGGAATATTGAAATGACCCAGGCAGCTGACATGATCGCTCCTGAGCGCCCTCTCCTGGGTAGAGCTCATACAGCTGCATGGTATACTCCAGAGCTGAGAGCAATGAAACAGTACAGGAGATGGCTCGAGTGCAGATGGAGACGAACTCCTGATGGATGCAATTCTGCACTGGTAAGTGCCTATACCAAGCTGTACTTAGGGGCAGTACAAGCAGCAAAAAAAACAATATTTTGTTGCTACTATACAATCTTCTATCTGCCGGCCGGCGGAGCTTTTTAAAATTGTCCGAGGGCTGTTACATTCTGGTCCTAGGGACATGATAGATCCATCAGAAGCCCGTTGTAATGAATTTGCTAGGCACTTCCAGGATAAAATCTCTTGCATCCGTCAGGATTTGGACTCCAATGTTATAGCAGTGGAATCAAATGAGGTATCTGGTGCACAGTCTGGTCTTGATTTTTGGATGAGTTTCAATTGGTGCAGCTCGAGGACGTTGACAAGGTGCTTGGACAGGTGCGTGCAACCACTTCTGTGTTGGACCCTTGCCCCTCCTGGCTAATAAAAGCTAGCAGGGTTGGAACTGCTGGCTGGGCTAGGGAAGTGATTAATGCCTCATTACCAGAGGGAGTGGTCCCTGGCTGCCTGAAAGCGGCGGTGGTGAGACCACTTCTGAAGAAATCTTCCCTGGACCCAGAAAATCTTAACAATTACAGGCCGGTAGCAAATATCCCATTCCTGGGCAAGGTCCTAGAAAGAGTGGTTGCGGACCAGCTCCAGATGCTCTTGGATGAAACTGATTATCTGGATCCATTTCAATCGGGTTTCAGGCCCGGTTTTGGCACGGAGACGGCCTTGGTCGCCCTGTATGATGACCTTTGTCGGGAGAAAGACAGGGGGAGTGTAACTCTGTTGATTCTCCTTGATCTCTCAGTGGCTTTTGATACCATCGACCATGGTATCCTTCTGGGGAGACTCGCTGATCTGGGAGTTGGAGGTACTGCTTGGCAGTGGTTTTGCTCCTATTTGGCGGGTCGTCTCCAGAAGGTAGTGCTTGGGGAGTTTTGCTCGACACCCTGGGCCCTCCAATATGGAGTTCCGCAGGGGTCAGTGCTATCCCCCATGCTTTTTAACATCTACATGAAGCCACTGGGTGCTGTCATCAGGAGTTTTGGAGTGCGATGCCATCAGTATGCTGATGACATGCAGCTCTACTTCTCCTGTTCATCTTTTTCAGGTGAGGCTGTCAAGGTGCTGAACCGATGCCTGGCTGCGATAATGGACTGGATGAGAGCGAATAAATTGAGGCTCAATTCAGACAAGACTGAGACGCTGTTAGTAGGTGGTTCTCCTGATCAGATGGTGGATGTTCAACGTGTCCTGGATGGGGTTGCACTCTCCCTGAAGGAACAGGTTCGTAGTTTGGGAGTTGTTTTAGAACCATCCCTGTCACTAGAGGCACAGGTTGCCTCGGTGGCACAGAGTGCTTTTTACCAGCTTTGGCTGGTGGCCCAACTACGCCCTTATCTGGACAGGGAAAACCTTGCTTCAGTTGTCCATGCACTGGTAACCTCTAAACTTGACTACTGCAATGCACTCTACGTGGGGCTGCCTTTGAAGACGGTTCGGAAACTACAGCTTGTGCAAAATGCCAGACTGTTAACAGGGACCAGGCGGTCTGAACATATAACACCGGTTCTGGCCCACTTGCACTGGCTGCCTATATGTTTCCGGGCCCAATTCAAGGTGCTGGTTTTAACTTATAAAGCCTTACACGGCCTGGGACCACAATACTTGATGGAACGTCTCTCCCGATATGAGCCTACCCATACGCTGCGCTCAACATCAAAGGCCCTCCTCCGGGTGCCTACTCAGAGAGAAGCCTGGAGGGTGACAACGAGAAAAAGGGCCTTTTCAGTGGTGGCCCCCGAACTATGGAATACCCTTCCTGATGAGGTACGCCTGGCGCCAACACTACTATCTTTTCGGCGTCAGGTAAAAACCTTCCTCTTCTCCCAGGCATTTTAAACATCTCAAACATTTAAACATCTAAATTATTTAATATGTTGACATTTTAATTCTCTTAACGCTTTTAACATTCTTACCAATTTCACATCTTAACATTTTCATATTTTAGTATTGAGTTTTGCAGCTAGTTATGTGTTCTATTATGTTTATATATATTTTTTGTTTAATTAATTCATTTTTAACTTGTGTTATACATGGCTTTTTTACTTGTACTTCAGATGTTTATGTGTTGTGAACCGCCCAGAGAGCTTTGGCTATGGGGCAGTATAGAAATTAAATAAATAAATAAATAAATGGGATCCTGTTCAAGTTTGCTGAGAATAGATTGATCATTTGCATGCTTATTGAGTTCAGTGGGATTTACTCCCCTGCGATCATGCTTAGGATAGGTGATACTGACCACAGGGAATGGGGAGGAAGGAGGGGGAGGAGGGAGGGGAGGAAGGGCAGAGGGGAGGAGGGAGATGGGAGCAGGCAGGAGGGCGAGGAGAGGAGGAGGATAGGTTTCATCATTTGCATGTTTATTGAGTTCAGTGGGAGTTACTGCCATGTAATCATGCTTAGGATAGGTAAAACTGACCGGGAGGGAGGGAGGGCTGGAGTGGGCAGGGAAGGAGAAAGAAGGAAGGGGAGGAGGAAGGGAGGGGAGAGGGGGAGGAGGGGAAAGGCAGGTCTGATAATTTGCATGCTTATTGAGTTCAATGGGATTTACTCCTATGCAATCATGGTTAGGATAGGAAGATCTGACCATGGGGGGGAGGGGGAGGGGAAATGAGTGGATTGGAGGGGGCATAGGAAGAGGGAAGGGAGGGCAGGTTTGATCATTTGCATGATTATAGAGTTCAATGGTATTTACTTCCATGCAATCATGCTTAAGATAGGTAAAACTGACCATGGGGAGGAGGAAGAGGAGGGGGAGGAGGGGGAAGGGGAAGGAGGGGATTGGAAAGGGATGGGTAGGGAGGGGCAAAGGAAGGGGGAGAGAAGGGGCAAGAGGGAGGGGATAGGAGGGAGAAGTGAGGCTGGGTTTGTTCATTTGCATACTTTTTGAGTTTGATGGGATTTATTTCTGTGCAATCATATTTGAAAATGGAAATGGACTGCTTTCAAGTCGATCCTGCCTTATGCCAACCCTATGAATAGGGTTTTTATGATAAACAATATTCAGAGGTGGTTTTACCATTGCCTTCCTCTGAGGCTGAGAGGCAGTGACTGGCCCAAGGCCACCCACTGAGCTTCATGGCTGTGTGGGGATTCGAATCCTGGTCTCCCAGGTCATAATCCAACACTGACCCAGGGGAGGGGCAGGGAGGGGAGAAGGAGGGGGAGGGGGAGGGGAGGAGATTGTGTGGGTGGACACTGGGCAGACAGGAAGCCCCTTTCCAAAAGGAAAACATTGTGAACAGTATCATTGCTTTTCAGCGTTTCCCCCACCTTTTTATTCTACAGCAGGCACATGTAGCCTCCCACCCAAATTTAAACCAAAGCTGTCCCTGGCCACATCCATACCAGGCCTTTATTTCACCAGGCATTTATTTAATGAAAATAACATAAAAATGCATATGTACAGGAATCAACATTGCATGCAAAAATGTGTTTATCAGAAAAAAATCCCAATGAAATGCTGAAGAATTTTCGTGAAATTCTTTTAGAAACCACGAATTACTGCAGAAATGTGGAACATTGAATTTAAGATTGGAAAAATGAGAAATGGAGAAAACTGGAATGTACAGATGCTTCCATCCCTAGAAGAGATGTAGAGAAGTTTTAGCACCACGTTCCATAGTAATGTCTATAGTAGATGCTTAGCGCTAAGGCAAATTCTGTCCATACATGTTCAAGGCCTCTTTCATCTATTCTGACTTTGCATTTTTCAGATCTGAGCACTGTTACTGAAAGTGGATTCGAAGGGCTGAGCCCTGCCACAGATTAAGCTTAGCATAAATTGTGCAAACCTCAGCTGTGTAGATATTGAGAGGAAAACAATATAGAAACAAAGCACTATGATGTTGGCTTAGTTAATTAATGATGTCACTGAAATTTGTAATGACCCAGTCTGAAATATATATTTGAAACAGTTGTACAGCAAGGACATGAACCAAGAAATTCCTCCATCCAAACATACACGCTTCAGGCATTCTACTTTAGGGTGTGATACAGGAAGCTCCCTGCTTTGGAAGTTCACCCTCCAACTGGGGAAGGATGATGGGAATGGTGATGGGGGCAGAGTTAGTGCACTTCTCCCCATACATAATTCCCTAATAGTCGCTAAGAGACTGAGGCTGCAATCCAATACATGTCTACTCAGAAGTAAGCTCCATTGGGTTCAATTGGACTTACTCCCGGGGTAAGTGAGTATTTCAAGCCTGGAAGGCCAAATACCCACTAACTATCATGCAATGGATTTATGACCTAAATACCCTTTCTACATTTGAGTATACCTTGTATAAACCAACTTTGTCTGGATCCATATTTGGATATCATATCTTGATCTATATGTGTAACCTAAAATTGTTGTGTAGATGTTTAAATGTTTTGTTAATGTGACTGACAGGATTATTTCTCTCTTTCCCCCCTTTTGTTTCTTTTATCTACTTCTTAATGAAATTGCAATAAGTAATTTAAAAATACATTTTTAAAAAAGAGTGCTTGAAGAGGACTAATCTGAGCCAGTAACGAATCCTCTGCCATCCTCTTGGTTGCACCAGGGCAGGGAAGGGACTTTAGTAATCAATTAAGTAGTTATTAATTATTAGATTTATTAGTTGCTTGCTACCCAAAGGTCTCCAAGCAATTTACAGCATTGTTAAAAACAAAAACAAATCTATCATGCTATAAAAACTAAACAATGAAACAACAACGCCCCCATATAGCCACAGGGAGCTCAGGCAACATACTAATATACAACATGGGCTCCTGCTGGGAGGAAGGGCGGGATATAAATCAAATAATAAATAAATCAATAAACATCATCTCAGTTTCTCAAATGCCTGGGAAAAGGGTAAGTCTTTACCTGGCACCAAAAATATGTCAATTAAGGCACAAGGCAGACCTTAATGAGGAGCATATTCCACAGATGGGGAGCCATCTATTTCCTGTACCTCTCCTTCCCTTCAGGGGGCTTGTAAAAAGTGTAGCAGCAACATCCCAGGTCCAGGAATCCTGGCAAGATAGGTTTTCTAAGAATCTGTGACATGTGATGCTGTTGTAGCAGCATTTCAAACTGTAGGATGGAAAAGGGAAAAGAGGAAGAGAGGCACTCCCTTCTTTCATTCCTACCACTGTTGCTGCTGATGCTGCCAGTAAAGGAGCTCAGGAGTTTATGGAGAGTTGGGAATACTTGAGACAAGGAGGAATGGTTCAGAAATTAAGCACAGGAGTGCAATGTGTCTGAACTGGATTTATGACCTGTGTCCATTACTTTCTGGGTATTAGCATCAACTGATTACTCATATGTGTGAAAAAACTATTACAGACAAATAATCACAAATTGAACTTTCACATTGCGTCATAATTATAATGGAGGCAGTTAACACGTTCAGGTCAACTGCTGAGTCATGAAGGGCCAAACTAGGCATGATAAGAGAGATCCATGAACAGTCTCTTCACATTGAAATGCAAGTAAAGATGGAGGAGGAATCTGCAGAGCCCAGTTTTCAAAGCAGACTTACCAGATTCAGTCCAGATGGATCATGACCCAGATTGGATAATGAGTTCACTGAAGTCCACTTTAGAACCAGCAGTCCTGCAGATCCCATTATGAGGCCACACATGGGCTGCAGTGCTGCCTGTGTCTATTCATTTTTCCCCTTTTACAAAACTCCAGAAATCATACAGCTGCTCAAAGCCTGGAGCAGCTGGTGTGTAGGACTTCTAGCCCCCATGCTCTTTGAATAGAATAGAGCAAATTCCCCTGGGAGCAATGGGCTTTGATGTTCTGTTACTCTTAGAGGGAACTGTATGAAGAAAATATATGCCTGCCCCCGTGTAAATAACTGTTGAACTACCTCCGTTATTTTAGCATTACATTTGGATTTCTGTGTGGAGTTTAAATTATTTTCTCCTTAAAATCCACATAGGAACAGGAAAGGATAGACTTATTGTCGTCCCCATGTAGTACCCCACCAATCAAAAGATGCCTGCTAAATTATTGTTCACAATTCTCCTCCATTGTGCCTAACTGATATATGTGGCCTGTATGCTTGAAAGACTAGCACAGCAATCTTATGTATATTTATTCAAAACGAAGTTTCACTGAGTTCAGTTGTGTTTACTACCAGCTTAGCACCTGTAAGGGGTAGAATTGTTGAGCTGAGTAGACGCATCTGGGATTGCACTGTCAGGGATAGAATTGTTTTCTATTATATCCCTCTTCTCTGAATTACAAAAGATGTTTAAATGACAACAACAAGAACAACAAAAAAACTCAACAGCATTTTCTTTTTCTTTTCTTTTTTAAACTGCATTTATAATACCAAAGCACATTGGAAGCTTTTTGTTCTTTTTGGATGGTAACTTACTGATTTCTGAGCTGTTGTGTCAGCACTTCCTTTTACCCCATGGAGAAAAACGATAACAAATCTGCATTATGCTTGGAGGAAAACACTTTTGTATGAGCTATTTTGAGTAACAGAGTGAATTCATTCACAGGCTGGACTTCAATACTTCCATTTAATCATCTCATCAATGCTGAGAAAAAACTGGGATCTGAGGAAGACAGACTAGCAGTCTCATGCTAGCAATGTTTACTTAGATACCAGTCCACAGATTTCAGTGGGATTTACATCCAAGTAACTCTTTAGGATGGCAGCTCCTGGATGCTGCCATCCTAAGCACACTTAGGTGAAGGTGAACTCTTCTGGACTGGAATCAATGAGGTTTATTTCCATGTAAATGGATTTAAGGATCAAGCTATTTGTGTTCTACAGTTAGGCTTGAATTGACTTGCTTCTTGTTTCCATACACATTCTAAGCAGTGCCCAAAATGTATTCCTTTTAGAAATTGAATCATAAAGTTGGAAGGCGCTCTGGTCAATTCAAGATCTGCAGTTCAACAGCCATCAAGCCTCTGCAGAGATACCTTCAACAAAGGAGAGTCCACCATCTTCCATGGCAGCTTGCACTGATCTGTAACCACCTTTATAACAATGAAGGTACAAAATTTAGCAGTGATCTAAATTAGATGCTTCAGCAGAAACTAGTTATTCCTGAAATACAACTGTTTTTCTGCATTTCCATCAGTCTGTTTATTGCAGAGGCACCTGGGGAGTTTCAATGTATCTCCACACACAAGGCACAGTTGCCCACCCTCACCTTCATGGAACTCCTTTCAAAGGATGTAATAACACACAGTGAGCAAATTTTCCCCATTGTTGTTCTTAAAAGCAGTTCACAGGAAGTTACAGCCCAGATCTGAAGTATGGCATACCATCACCAGTAGTGTAATGACAAATTGAGAAGTGCAGGGTCCCTTCATGATAGTCACCAGCATGCCCCCCTTTTTTCCTGCTGGGTTGAGAATGAGATCCTTGTTCATGCCTCCCACAAAAACAGATGGCCCTAAGAGCAATAAGCATGAAAGGGGGTGTTAGCTACTTAGAAGAGTATTCTCACTGGCTGACTCACCATCTCTCACTCTGTTTGGCTCCAATTATCAGGAAAGGACAAGGAAGCATGTTAGAAGACTCTTCTCAGTGGCTAACACACTTCCCTTTCATGCTGATTGGCTGGTAGGATGCTGGAGACAGAGGAACCCTGCTGGGACCCTGCTCCCAAAAAGGTGAGGGGTCTAAGATCTCCTAAGACCCTGGATGACTACAGCCCTGGCCATCACTTTGTGACTGGGGTCCACTGGGGGGAGGGGCTTTTGCTGTATCTTGCTGTTCTCTAAAAATGGTGCTGCTCCTTGACTGCTTTCACACATGGGCTGATTGAATTAGTTTAACGGATTAAAAAGGTAGCACTCCTGTCCCGATTTCTAAAATCCCTTTCACACTGCAGTACCTCTTCTGATAAGGAACAGCAGCTTTTTCAGCCAATATAGCAGCATTTCGAGCAACTGTCTTTCACACAGCTTGTTTTCGTCCCTCACCCATGCTCACTGTTCCCCACTGTGTAGGAGGTCTAAGATCTTGTCCCGTCGCCATGCAAGCCCTCTCCCTTTAGAATCTGACTTTTTAAATTGTTTTAGTTGTATCAAGACAGGTGTGTGTGTGGGAAATGCTGCTGCTATCTGCGCCAATGCCGGAATACCAGTACAACATTCGCCAGGCAAAAAAAACAAAAAATGGTGTGACTAAAGGGCAGGAACGCACTGCATGCTGGGATGCCTGTCACGTGAGCGGCTGCAGCTAGCGAAAAACTCATGTGATCTTCCGGGTTCCCAGCCTTGCTAACAGATTATTTCTGGTATCATTTATTACGGAAATTTGTGCTAAACTTCCACTACATTCCAGCAGAATTCTGAAGCTAGCTTGTGAGACGTGTGAAAGATCAAATATAATGCGCAAATTACCAGGTAAGAAATCATCAGATTAACGGAATAAAGTGCAGTGTGAAAGCAGCCCTTGTCTTAACAGCAGTGGCAACTTTGTCAGTGTTGATGATGCGTAGAAGAGACTCAAGGCAAGCCTATCCTGGGGAAAGGTTTTCCTTATTTCCTTCCCTCAGTCATGGAAACAGGAAGCTTCAAATATAGCTCTTGTGCTGCTGAGGTAAGATGTTTGATGGATTTTCCAGCAACGTGCTTCAAGAATATATTTCTCCTGCCCATTTACATAGTCGTTTAAATCTTTTGGTCATGTGAGAGTGTGACCAAGACACACTAGACTTCTCTCTCTCTCTCTCTCTCTCTCTCTCTCTCTCTCTCTCTCTGTATACACACACACACACACACACACAAAAGTCTAGTGTGTCTTGGTCACTCTCCTATATAACCAAAAGTCTCAACATTATAAAACGTTTTATAAACAGGAACTCCTTGGAGGTTGCAGAGAGTATCTTCTCCTATCCTTGATTGTATTAGTCATTGCGGAAAGTGTCAGGTTTTGGCAGTGTCTCAGTTTCTCAGATTTTGTCCTGCAAAACTGAATGGGAGCCAGTAAGAACTGAACCAGTCCCTCATCTTCTCAGCCACATCCCCAGATCCCTGTTCTGGTCATGTTATAGCAGAGACCGGCAACCTGTTGTTTCTAATCTGTCTGGGACTGCATTCTAGTGGTGGGTAGGGTGGAGTCAATAGTGGGAGAGGGCAGAAAAGTGGGTGGGGCCACCTCTTTTCTCTCTTCTTGCCACCCCCATTTCCCCTGATGTTCTCTCCTTGCCTTGCTGTCACATGAAACTGGCCCAATGACCACATGAAATCAGGCCACAGGCTGCCGATCCTTGCATTATACATCTTTGCTCTGAAAAGAAAGAGCTCAATAGTTCTACATTTATTAGTGGAACAGAAAATCTAACTGCTAACATGGGCTTCATCAAACCATCTGGTATCACATCTAACTCGGATCCATTATTCATCATTCATTATGAAATGAAATATCTGGAGTAAAGTAAATAATGTGTTTTAACATATGACAATCTTTAATTTGAAAAAGATAGAAAGAAAGTGATTGTGTTCTGGCTTTTTTAACAACAGCTTTCCAAAATAATCCATTCTAATTTCCACAACCCCTGCTGCATGTTTTTAAATAAGCATTTTAACAGATATAACTTAAAGCTGCATAAAACTGCCATAGAAATACATTTAAGATCTGTTTACATATTTATATGTATTGTGCAGCTTGAAGGATACTTTAACAGCAGGCATACATTGGAGAGTTAACTAAGTGGCAGACAAAAATTGTTTCCTTTTGTGGGCTGCAAATCTTACAGGAACGGAAGCAAAGTGAACACGCTGCTATTTCCTTTCAATTAGTTTCACACATTTAGTCAAAGAGGATGTTCTTTTCTTTTTTTTCCTCTGCCAAACAAACCTGGATAGATGCTGACAAGCTATGGACATTTTTGAGGGCCAAACGTCTCACATTAATTTCCCTCAGACAGTAACTCAGAACATTAGCTTCCAGAATCAAGCAAAAGACAGGAACAAAATCTGAAAGGTTAGAGAGAATGAACAAATTTACTTGGATTAACACTTTGGTGAACAGCATTAGAATTTCTGAGATGCTATGGCCAAGCGGGGAAAATAAATAATCCTAACTATGTCTCTTCAGAAGTAAGCCCTATTGAATTCATTGGGGCTTACTCCCAGCTAAGAGGGATTGAGAATGCAATTTAAGTGCTCGGCCCCATTTCACAAATGCATGCATATCAACTGATTTCTTTGCAATTGGTTATGGCACATCTTGGTCATATATGCATGTTCGTCAAGCAGTAGTATTAAACAATGATATGGTTGTGTGAGTTGGTTATCACAGATTTAACATTGCAGGTAGACCTTTCATATTTCAGCTCACACATTCAGGTCCCTTTCTTCAATATACAGAAATCTAGGGTAGGGAAATCAAGTGCTGGACATACATGAATGAACCAGACCTTGAGGACTGATAGCTGAATGCTTGAATTTATTATACTGAACAGTGTTGTGCTTGAAGCAATAACATCTGTGAGGGTTCATTCGCACATGTAAATGAGAACCAGCCCTCACATATATGCTTTCACTGTTTCTGTTGTAACTTGCATAGTCTTTCAGCAGTGTGATGTTCATGTTTCACTCCTAATTGGAACACACATATCTTACTGGGCATGGTGGGAAGCTGGGCTGGGACAATATTTATTTGATTGTTCAGCTTTTAGGCCACCCTTCATCTAATTAGGAACCAACAGCAGTTTACAGAAAACAGCACCAATTAAAAAAATTAAACAAGGCAAAACAAGAACCAGAATTTTAAGATCAATGCAAGGTATAAAGTTAGCAGCAATTAATAAGTGTATTAAGATCCTGAAGAATCAGACATTGAGGTGGTCATAATACCAGAAACTCTGTAATGCAGGCACCATCTCTGCCTCCAGTGGGAAGTAGTAGGGAAGCCCCTATCCCACATTACTGCATATCCATCCATTGGTGGAACAGCAAGAAGCGCTTTCTCAGATGATCTCAGGGCCATCTGATATATATACATTCAAGTGTTTGGGTCCTAAGTAATTTAGGGCTTTATACATTAACATCAACATCTTGAATTGGCTTGGTAACATAAAGGCAGCCAAGGCAGATTGTGGAGTCTGGCTGGTTTTACCAGACAGGAACCCTCAGACTAGCTGAAATCTTCTGACTATCTTCAATGGACCATGCAGAGAGCATTAAAGTAATCAAGTCTAGACCCTACTAAATTACCAAGGCAACACTACCAAATAGCTGTGGCAGTGTGTGAGTGAATTGGCTGCAATCTTTTGTAAGTAGTATATGAGTGTGTAGTAGGGATGGGATCCACTTGCTGCTGCCAGTTCGATCGCATTCCATTAAACTGGCAGACATTTCCATTCTGTGTTCCTTTGTTTTCTGCTATCTTCTGCTTTTGCCATTTCAGTAAAGTCAGTTTCATGTAATCAAAGCACAGAACAGGATGGTCAGTTTCACATTAGCAAAGCCTTTGGAGATGGGGGCAAAGATCTGCAGCCAGTTCCCCCCAGCCTCAGATTTTGTCTCTACTGTGTCTTTTACTGCCCCCACAGAAACAATGAGCAAAATGCTCCTATATGTCTGTCCTGCTCACAGATTCTTCTTTAAATTGATCTGTGTACTAGGCACAAAACTCTTATTTGCTTAACAACAGCAGCAAAGTGCATGATGTGTGTGTGTGTGTGTGTGAGAGAGAGAGAGAGAGAGAGAGATGTTTATGAGCTGCTATTATTATTATTATCTGGCCCCAACTTTTGATAGTTCAAAGTTTGTTCTGGATGCATGTGTGTGTTGGTAAAGTAGGGGATGAAATCACCCCACAAACACACACATTTGCATTTTGGGGGTGGGGCACATGATTTTCATTAAAGGGACTTACTGTGTTCATGGGACTTTGAACAGGTGATATCTGACTGTGATGCTGGAATGTTACATACAGTAATATATGTTGGTATAGGTTTGTATTAGGATAGTTATGGTAAATAGATAGTGAAGGGAGGGGATGTTAGTGAGTTGAAATATTTGTGAATGCTGTGTGTTGATTGGCTGAGAAAATGGGGGATGATGGTTTTTACATGGAATGGATGCCAGGTGACAGGTTGGTCTTAGGCTGGGTAGAGAGGCAGGGTTTACTGATAATATTTGTGACACAAAATGAGTGTAACTTATAAAAACTGAAGAACATTATTCTGTAACCACGTGCTTGAGGACTTGAGTTTAAGGTTTACATCAGTATCTATTATTAAATAAATTTGGTTGGTTTAAATACATGCCTGGCTCTTGGCTAGCCAACACAAGGAAAATATTGGTTGGCATAAGATAAATAACGGTTGAAACAGTATCTATGGTGGCAGAAGAGGTACCCTAGAGAGAGTAACAGGTTTAAGGAGCAGCCCATGGCTGTGGATTTTAAGGGCATAAAAATCCACAGAGGGGTTGAGGCTTTCCTGAGACCTGGATAGTAACAAGCAGAGGCATTGCTCAGCTGTAGTTTGTGTGTGTGGTAAGACATATAATTTCTTGCTAAAGACAGAGGGATAGCAGGGGGATATGACATTGGCATTTTGGTTTTCCCATAATGCACCATTCTGAGGTTCATTCTGGGGGAAATTGCAGCTTTCATTACCAATATAGTGAGCGGAACTGCAAAATTCGAGGGGCAGGGCATTTCTTCTCAGCCCTAGAGGCTGAATATGTTCCAAGAGACTTATTAATCTTTACCAGAAATTACTAAAGGTCCCACCCCTCTGTCCTGACATTTGAAATGGTGCCTCTTGGTACTTGGAACATTTCTCTTGTAAGACATTCAGAGGAATTTACATAGAAAAAAAAAACCCAGATAATGCAGCATTCTCATACTGGCTGCCTGTAGACATTGTCTGATAGTATGTCAGGCATATTTCAGTTTTACAAGTTTCAAATCTGACTGCAGTTGTGAAGAACCATTGCCCTGGTTGATTGGATCTTTGATGAAGTCCATTCCCTCTCATCAGTCGATGCACTACCACATCTGGTTTCTTTCAATTCAGTAGCAAAGGAGAACAAAATAGATTTGACAGGGCACCTCAACCGACATAAATGGAATATATTTATACATGATTAAAGCAAATCCCGCTTTGTTTCTGTGACAGAAGAATGGGGGGATTAATTTATTTGAAATTGATTTTTATGACTTAATCATGTATCCTAAATGTGCTACACTGCCAGCACAACTATTCAATTCTATGACTTTATTCTGTAACCACCTCCATCATATTTCTATCGTAAACACTTATCTTTTGATGACTGGTCTGAAAATCTCAACCAGAGTGTCCATTTCCCCATCTTTAAACGAATATGGAATTGATTAGAGCTTTGTGACAGATTAGGGATGGAGGAGATATTAGACTGAGTTTATATTTAAAGGTGAACCTAGCTAATTCACACATTCTAAAACAATATGTGAACCAAAACACAGCCGTTCTTTGAAATTCACACTTGTCCAAATTTTGCAATGCAGTTCTACAGTCAAGTAATTTCTACAAAGTGCATATACTAATGTATGCATAAAATGCATTTATTAGTGAAATTAACATACAAAATGCATTGTATTAGGGAAAATTGATTTACAAAAATGTTGGTTAGGTAATATTGCATGTAAACAAGTATATTAGGAAAAATGCACACTAAAGTGGTGAATTTTCATGAGCACTCTTTAAAGAAAAATTGCAAACTGATATGGAAATGTGGAGAACTCAACTTAAGATGGGGACAATAAGACCCTAAGAGAAACCAAAATGGACAGATTCACCCATCCCTAGGACACACCACGCCCCACTTGATCACTACTTTCCTGAAACCCTTTTTTTTTTTAAAAAAAATACAAGATGACATTAGGTCACCTTAACCATTTTCCCCCTTCAGAACACCTTAGATGATTTGATCAAGTGGGGGTCTCCAGATTTCCTTTTAATAGGACTCAGTGCCTGCAGGAGGAAGGGGACCACCACAGCCCAGGGAAGAAGGAGAGCTGTTTGCTGCTGCTGCTGCTGCTGCTGCTGCTGCTGCTGGGCTATCACTACTGCCCTCTCCAGATGCTGCTCCTAAATGCCAGATCGGATCCGGATGGTTTCCAAAGGGCTCTGGGGAGTTTTCCGGCTGATAGGGCTGGCGCTCCTGTCGAAACCCTGGTTGAACCATGGAATACAGAAATGACCCAGGCGGTTGACATGAATGCTCCTGAGGACCCTCTCCTGTGTAGAGCTCGTACGGCTTCATGGTATACCCCAGAGCTGAGAGCAATGAAACAATATAGGACAGCCTTTCCCAACCAGTGTGCCTCCAGATGTTGTTGGACCACAACTCCCAGCAGCCTCAGCCAGCATTGCCAATGGTCAGGAAGATGGGAGTTGTGGTCCAACAACATCTGGAGGCACACTGGTTGGGAAAGGATGATATAGGAGATTGGTTGAGTGCAGATGGAGATGAACTCCTGGTAAGTGCCTATGGTAAGCTGTATTTAGGGGTAGTGAGGGCAGCAAAAAACCAATATTTTGCAGCAACTATCAAATCATCAATCTGCCGCCCAGCAGAGCTCTTCAGAATTGATATTACATGCTGGCCCCAAGCACATGGCAGATCCATCTGAGGCCTGCTGTAATGAATTTGCTAGGCACTTCCAGGATAAACTATTTAGCATCCACCAGGACTTGGACTTCAGTGTTATAGCAGGTAAATCAAGCGAGGTATCCAGAGCACAGCCTTGTCCCAATTTCTTGGATGAGTTTCAGTTGGTACAGCTTGAGGATGTTGACAAGGTGCTTGGACAGATTCGTGCAACCACTTCTGTGTTGGGTCTTGCCCTTCCTGGCTAATAAATCTAGCAGGGATAGAACAGCTGGCTGGGCCAGGGAAGTGATTAATGGCTCTCTGCAGGAGGAGACGGTAGTGAGACCACTCCTGAAGAGACCCTCCTTGGACCCAGAAAATCTTAATAATTATAGACCGGTGGCAAATGTTCCATTCCTGGGCAAGGTCCTTGAATGAGTGGTGGCAGGCCAGCTCCAGACACTCTTGGATGAGACCGATTATCTGGATCTATTTCAGTCAGGTTTCAGGCCTGGTTTTGGCATGGAAACTGCCTTGGTCGCCCTGTGTGATGACCTGTCAGGAGAGACACAGTGGGAGTGTGACTCTGTTGATTCTCCTTGATCTCTCAGCGGCTTTCGATACCATCGACCATGGTATCCTTCTGGGGAGACTGGCTGAGTTGGGAGTGGGAGGGACAGCATGGCAGTGGTTTCATTCCTACTTGGTGGGTCGGCTTCAGAATGTGGTGCTTGGGGAGCATTGCTCAGCACCCTGGACTCTCCAGTATGGGGTTCCACAGGGGTCAGTTCTGTCCCCCATGCTGTTCAACATCTACATGAAACCATTGGGTGTGGTCACCCGGAGCTTTGGAGTGTGTTGCCATCAGTATGCTGATGACATGCAGCTCTATTTCTCTTTTTCATCTTCTTCAGGTGAGGCTGTCAATGTGCTGAACCGGTGCCTGGCTGCGACAATGGAATGGATGAGGGCTAATAAACCGAGGCTCAATCCAGACAAGACTGAGATGCTGTTAATGGGTGGTTCTTCTGACCAAATGGTGGATGTTCAACCTGTTCTGGATGGGGTTGCACTCCCCCTGAAGGAGCAGGTTTGTAGCTTGGGGGTTCTCCTAGAACCATCTCTGTCATTTGAGGCTCAGGTAGCCTCGGTGGCATGGAGTGCCTTCTACCAACTTCAGCTGGTGGCCAAGCTACACCCCTATCTGGACAGGGATAACCTGGCTTCAGTTGTCCATGCTCTGGTAACCTCCAAGTTAGATTACTGCAATGCACTCTACGTGGGATTGCCTTTGAAGATGGTTCAGAAACTGCAGCTTGTGCAAAATGCAGTGGCTAGATTTGTAACAGGGACCACACGGTTCAAACATATAAAACCAATTCTGGCCCACTGGCATTGGCTGCCTGTATGTTTCCGAGCTAGATTCAAAGTGCTGGTTTTAACCTATAAAGCCTTACACGACTTGGGACCACAATACCTGATGGAACGCCTCTCCTGACACGAACCCACCCATACATTACGCTCAACATCAAAGGCCCTCCTCCGGGTGCCTACTCTGAAGGAAGCTGGGAGTCTGGCAACAAGGGAGAGGGCCTTGTCAGTGGTGGCCCCCAAATTATGGAATGATCTTCTCGACGAGGTGTGCCTGATACCAACACTGTTATTTTTTCGGCACCAGGTCAAGACTTCCCTCTTCTCCCAGGCATTTTAGCATGTGTTTTTAATATTTTTCTTTAAAAAATGTGTTTTTAAATTTGTATATTTGTATATTTGTTTTTAATGTTTTTAATTGTTGTAAACCCACCCAAAGAGCTGCGGCTATGGGGCAGTATACAAATGTAATAAATAATAAAAAATAAAAATAATTAATATTAGCTCTGCTTGGGTGTTCACTGGCTACATGTGATGCAAATGGAATGAGGGAGAGCTCGGGGGTACTGAAAAATCCCTTCCCCCTGAATGCATCACAACAGTCCCTGAGTTGGAGAGCAGATTTCTGAAGTGGGGAGTGTCCTGTACTCATGTACATTCCCCACACAATTTGGAATCTTAATTATGCAGTGTTCAAAATTGTGGAGAGCTCTAAACAAAACTAAGGTGATACTTCCTGCTCTCCCTCACACAATTTGCAGTGTGTGTAGCCAGTGAATGCTCAAACAGGACTATTCCTTCATACAATATCCTGTGCTATAGATGAATGCTCCTTCCTGAAATGTTGATAGCGTAACTGACCATATTTTAGCTTTCCAGAAGGTTCTTCAGATGTTGTTCCTCAGAGTAGGAACTTCCACATTTTCCTTGAAATTTCACTGTATGTTAAAATTTTGGAGCACTTTAGAACGGCTAAACTGCAATCAATCAATGACAAGATGGATTAGTATAATCTGTTGTTAAAAGTTCAATTGAGCAACATCTTGGGTGAAAAGAGTATTTTGATCAGAGTTGTGGTGAACATTCACAATCTTTTTTTGCAAAAGCAAAATAACAAATACTCATTACTTTTGGCAAGTGTCCTGGAAATAACAAGAAGTTTCCAAATATGTGTCCAAGTACTGAAAAAACCAAACAATTTGTGGTGCAAGAATTTGTACTGTCACATAAATTTAAAAGATCAAATGGGAACAAGTGAGCATTGCCTTGCACAATAGCAATTAGTCAACAGAAGCTCTTTAAATTGAGGGTACAAGTACAACTAGCCAAGTAGGGATGGGTTCCACTTGGTGGTGCCAGTTCACATCAGATTCTGCCAATCTAGTAGGTGGTTATGGTTCATTTTCATTATTCTTCCACTATCCTTTGTTTTTCCGGATTTATTTTCTTCCTCCTCAAAAATAATGATATCATTATTGTTTCTAAGAATTTTTCTATCAGAAAGGGAAGTGGCTTTCTCTCTGCCCCATGCCCACCCACCCAATCACCCCCTTCACCTTCTCCTCCTGCTTCCAAATCATATTGGATCTCCTCTTCACTCAGCTGTGGAAGAAAGTGAGAAATTACCTAGTCAGTTACCATGAGAGAAAGGAAGAGATTGCCTGTTCAGTTTCATGTTAGCAAAGCAAAGACACATGCTAGCCAGTTTCAAGGTAGGAAAGCAAAGACCCAATGATCAGTTTCATGTTCGCCCAGCAAAGACCCAGGCGGATCAGTTTCATGTTAGCACAGCAATATGGCACAGGGAATACAAGGATTATATTTGATGTGGGTTTTTTTTAAAAAGGTGCTGGGAAAAGCCATGGACGTTCACAGCATTCAGGATAGGTCTGCAAAGACAGCAAATGTGCAAACTATGGGGAAGTCCAGTGCCAAGTTCAATTTTACCCTCTGAAAAAGAAATTTGATTAGCAGGCATGTTTTGCAAGAGTGGGCATCAACTCTAAGCAATAGCAAACAGAGCAACAGAAGAGTTTGGGGTCACTTCTATAATGTCAATATTTGTAGGAGGGATTCAAACACATATCAGAAATTTAGGTTTGTGCAATTCAAGGGAATTAAATCACTCTGTCACCCTGGTGCAATAAATCCACTTATTAAAAAATGAAACAACATCTGGCCCTTTTGAGGTTTGGAAAGTGACAGGGAAATGCACTGTGGGATGAACAAATGATTAATGGCAAGACGTATAAGCATTGCACTAGCAAATTAGGATGTATTCAGGATGAATGTCCATTGTCATAAAACCTCCCCTCAAACAAATCATCTGACATCTGTGTAAGCTTTGTGCAGGCAAATCACAATCAATGCTCAATAAACAAGTTGTCTGGAAGAGCCCTTGGAGAACAAATGAGAATGAGCACAAGCAAACCTTTCCCTCCAATCCTCAGAAAGTTCTTTAATCATTCTTAACTATTAATTATTACTTTTAACTAAGGAGTTCTGTGCATATCCACCTATGTGGAGAGCACAGTAAACAGAATGGATAACAATACATACTAACACTAGGCTCTGAACTAACATGCAGTCTAACAAGTTGAAAAATCTACCTCTGAAGAACTGTACATCTGCTTTTCCAAATAAATGTCTCAAACACACAAGGACACTTTCTGTGGACTCTGGATATATCTACAAAAATAAACGGGCAAGTTTTGCACATACCTAGCTTTGAGTGAAGGTATTGGCTTATCTCAGAGTTCTTCCAGTAAAGTCAGACCTTTGATGTTTTTTTCTTGCTGGATGTCCTTCAACTCATCTCCTTTAAGGCTTAATTCATACATTCTGCTAAGACAGCTTGATAGTCAACTATTTATTGGAAGCAACTCTCACAAAGTTTTATATATAAAAATAAATTTTAAAAGTGAAAAACTGCTTCTCTGTGATCCATTCCTACGTCACCTCAATAATGATTAGAAACTGTAATAATATGAGGTTGTCTTGATCATGCTGCTCCTTCTACAGCTGAGGTAGAAGCTTTCAGTTGAGAAATTTTGGCTCAAAAATAGGAGATGGGCAAAATTATTCACACGTTTCAGAAGTAGGGTTGCCAGGTTCCTGGCCTGATCCTGATCCTGTATCTTTAGGAGAAGAGAAAGTCAGCCGAGTGCAGCCAAGTGCAGGTCAGCCAAGTGCAGATGTTCTTGCAATACTGTAATGAGAAAAACCACAAGGTGGAATTCTCCCTTCTTCCCTGCACAACTTTTAAAGATGCAGAAGACCTCTTGGTTGCCAGGCCCAGCCCGGTCATGTATTTTTATTAAACCAACTCTACCAACCAAATCTCAAAAATTGATTATTAATTGACTATATACCATAATAGCCTTTTGCCACCACACCAAAGAAGACTCGTGACACATATATGGAAAAATGTTATATTTATTAAAATATAACACATAATCAATCAAATTCAAATCAGCCAATTAATGAATATCAAATACTTCGGGCAGGTGAGACTCAACCTATCTATGAGGGTATAGACACTCCAAACCAGGAGGCAAGTCAGTCACATAGTACTGCAACTCCCCAGTTGTCGGAAGGCAGAGCTGGGGTCCCAATCCCTGGGAGCTGGATCCCGGAGAGTTGGGAGAAGAGTATTCGGATGGATGGCAGAGGGAAGGGGGAGGAACTTCCCCCCTTTGGAGCGAAGACGAAACAGAGGAACTGCCAGTGATAAGGTCGCTTAGCAACGGGGAGCCTGAGCTCTCTCTGGACATTCTCACGCCTCCCCCTCTTTCAGGCTCAGAGCAAGAGGGGGAAGAGGGAGGGCTGCTCACAGCTGAAAAGCGGGGAGGCAGTTTACCATCAGCCCCTCCCCTATCCCCCATCCTGGAATCGGAAACTTCAGAAGAGGAGGGGGTGATGCTTCCCCCCTCACCGCGCACATGCAGACAGCTGAAAAGACAGGAGAGAAGGGGGGGAAGGCGGGCAGTACCTGAGGGGCAGTTAAGGAGGAGCGAAAGATTGCACGCCCGTTTGGCCCCTTCTTAAAGAACAGGCGGGAAGAAGTCCCTTGCTCTGTCAACTTTCTCCCAATGCCGCAGGACCTGTATCCCTGTATTGCTTCATGAGAAAACGCAGTCTTTGTTTGGACATTACCCTAATAAAACATGAATTAACTACAATCGTTGCTCTGGTTCCTGAGTCACATCCTGGGCCTGACACCAGTCAAGGATGTGGGAAAACTTATCTCTCCTTGCAATTGGCGTCAGGTATGTGGTTCCAACCTCTGCATCCTGGCCCTGCCGTACAGGCGTTCATCATGATGCGCAAGCCGGTCCCACTTGGACACTCCCCAGATCCACACCAGACATTACGCCTTGATGTTTTACCAGGGTGTGCCCTTTACCAAAATACCTCATCCACCTCAATTTTAACCCCAATTACCTCACCTGCCCGAATTCAACGCCAGGCAAACTGGAATCACCACGACTCCCCCAGGCTGGCCAATTGAATCAAACCCAAGCAGTATGGAGTAGGCAAAACCAAAGACATTCTGAAATCAGAATCTCCAAAAAAAAATTCCTACTCAGCCCCCTCAGGCGACTAGCAGAGCCCATACTGACAAGGGAGGGGTGGGTGGGTGCCGCAAGGCAAAAAAGGCATGTTTTTAGGGAGGAGCAGGCTATATATAGCTGCTCAAACCCTTTCCCAATTGGTCAGGATGCCCCACCTGACCAATTACAAATTTTTCTCAAACCTTCCCACGTCTTCCCAGGAATAGGGTGGTGGCAAATCCGCCCCTGCAAAAATGCAGAAACGTTATTATCTTGAAGTATGAGCTCCGACAAGTAGGGATGGCATAAAAATTCAATTCAGTTCACATTTAAAGGTGAACTGACCTAATTCACACTTTCTGAAATGGAAACACAGCCATTCTTCAAGATGTGCACTTCTTACAATGCAGTTCTCCTGTCAAGAAATGTGCATAAAAAGGCACATACCCCACTTTACTGGGGTAAAGTATCCATAAAAGGGCATACATTACTGAAAACAACATACGGAATGCATTTCTTTAGGAGAAATTGCATATAGATATGTGTATATTAGGAGAAATGGACACTAAAATGCTGATGAATTCTCATGAAGGCTTCTTTTAAAAATTATAAACCATTGTAGAAATGTGGAGAAACTGAGAGAACTGACAGATTTGCCCATCCCTACCTTCAAGGAATTTTTAAGATGTGGAGTTTTTGTTCTGGCTATGCTAAACTTATTTCATGTGAATTGATGAAAAACCTTTTTAAAATTTAAAAATATGGTTTTCTATATCTTTGAAGATTGCTTCTGGTTATTGTTGTTGTTATGTGCTTTCAAGTTGGTTATGACTTATGGTGACCCTATGAATCAGCGACCTCCAATAGCATCTGTCATGAACCACCCTGTTCAGATCTTGTAAATTCAGGTCATATCACAGAATCATAGAATAGTAGAGTTGGAAGGGTCCTATAAGGCCATCGAGTCCAACCCCCTGCTCAATGCAGGAATCTAATTCAAAGCATTCCCAACAGATAGCTGTCCAGCTGCCTCTTGAAGGCTTCCAGTGTCGGAGAGCCCACTACCTCTCTAGGTAATTGATTCCATTGTCATATGGCTCTAACAGTTAGGATGTTTTTCCTGATGTCCAGTTGAAATCTGGCTTTCTGCATCTTGAGCCCATTATTCTGTGTCTTGCACTCTGGGACGATCGAGAAGAGATCCCGGGTCTCCTCCATGTGACAACCTTTCATGTACTTGAAGAGTGCTATCATATCTACCCTCAGTCTTCTCTTCTCCAGGCTAAACATGCCCAGTTCTTTCAGTTTCTCCTCATAGGGCTTTGTTTCCAGTCCCCTGATCATCCTTGTTGCCCTCCTCTGAACCTGTTCCAGTTTGTCTGCATTCTTCTTGAAATGCGGAAACCAGAACTGGACACAGTACATGTATTCAAGATGAGGTCTAACCAGTGCTGAATAGAGGGGAACTAGTACTTCATGCGATTTGGAAACTATACTTCTGTTAATGCAGCCTAATATAGCATTTGACTTTTTTGCAGCCACATCACACTGTTGGCTAAAAGTCAGCTTGTGATCAACGATAATTCCAAGATCCTTCACACATGTCGTACTGCTGAGCCAAGTATCCCCCATCTTATAACAGTGCATTTGGTTCCTTTTTCCTAAGTGTAGAAGTGTTGAATTTCATTCTGCTGTTTTCAACCCAATGCTCCACCCTATTAAGGTCCCTTTGAATTTTGTTCCTGTCTTCCACAGTATTAGCTATGCAACCCCAATTTTGTATCATCTGCAAATTTGATAAGCATGCTCTGTACCTCCTCATCCAAGTTGTTAATAAAAATGTTGAAGAGCACTGGGCCCAGGACCGAGCCCTGTGGTACCCCACTCATTACTTCCACCCAGTTTAAGAAGGAACCATTGATAAGCACTCTTTGAGTATGATTCTGGAGCCAACTGTGGATCCACCTGATAGATGTTCCATCCAGCCCACATTTAGCTAGCTTGCTAATCAGAATATCATGGGACACTTTGTCAAAAGCTTTGCTGAAGTTGAGATATATTATGCCCAGAGCATTCCCACAGTCTACAAGGTAGGTTACCCGATCAAAAAATGAGATAAGATTAGTTTGGCAGTATTTGTTCTTCATAAATCGATGTTGGCTGCTAGTAATCACTGCATTGTTTTCAAGGTGCTTACAGATTGACTGCTTTATAATCTGTTCCAGAGTTTTTCCAGGGATTGATGTTAGGATGACTGGTCTGTAGTTTCCTGGTTCCTCCTCCTTGCCCTTTTTGAAGATAGGGACAACATTAGCTCTTCTCCAGTCATCTGGCACTTCACCAGTCCTCCATGATAATAGAGAGAAGTTCTGAGAGTTCTTCATCCAGTTCCTTCAATACTCTAGGATGCAGTTTATCAGACCCTGGAGTTTTGAACTCGTTCAAAGTGATTAGGTATTCCTTGACCATTTGTCTATCAATCTCTGTGGCTTCCATTAGGGAATCAATCCATCTCTTGTTTGGTCTTCCTCTTTTTCCACTTCTTTCTGTTTGTCCCATTATTATTGTGAATCATGTCTTCTCATTATGGGTCCAAAGTATGATAACCTCAGTTTCATCATTTTAGCTTCTAGAGATAGTTCTGGTTTAATTTGTTCTAACACCCAATTATTTGTCTTTTTCGCAGTCTATGGCATGAGCAAAGCTCTCCTCCAACACCACGTTTCAAAGGAGTTGATTTTTCTCTTATCCACCTTTTTTACTGTTCAAGTTGCACATCCATACATAGAGATTGGGAATACCATGATCTGAATGATCCTGACTTTAGTGTTCACTGATACATCTTTGCATTTGAGCGCCTTTTCTAGTTCTCTCATTGCTGCCCTCCCCAGTCCTAGCCTTCTTCTGATTTCTTGACTATTGTCTCCATTTTGGTTAATGACTGTGCCAAGTATTGATACATAAATCTTCTGTTGTCATTACATTAGTCTTCTTAACATCCAGCTGTAGTCCTGCTTTTGTGCTTTTCTCTTTAACTTTCATCAGCATTTGTTTCAAATCATTACTGGTTTCTGCTAAGAGTATGGTATCGTCTGCGTACCTTAAATCATTGGTATTTCTCCCTTCAATTTTCACACCTCCTTCATCTTGGTCCAATCCTGCTTTCTGTATGATATGTTCTGCGTATAGATTAAACCAGGAGGGTGATAAAATATACCCTTGTCTCACACTCTTTCTGTTTGGGAACCAATCGGTTTCTCTGTATTCTTATATCCTTATATTCCGTCTCCTTGAGAATTTGTTAAATACAGTAAAACCTCACTTAACAAAGTAGATGTGTTCCCAGACATCTTTAACAGAAACTTTGGTACCAGAGCTAGGAATAACATGGAAACAATAGGGATAGGTTCCTACACCACAAAAAAGAAGAGCAGTTCAATATGCTTCAGCCAACTTTTTATTCAAAACTAACAATATACATGTCTGAAATGAAACAACCAGATCAAATAAACCTTGCATAAGTAAATAACAACATTTTGAACATTCTACAGACCACTTGAAGGATTCTTCCAAAATGCATCCAGGGATGCCTGCCTTGCCTTTTTTCTGTTATCAAGTAGCATCTCACTGTAGCAATCTAAACCTTTGAGCACATTTCTCACTATGCAGCTTCGCTCAAAGTCAATATATTTTACTGATAGAATCTCTAAGGCATGAGACATCTCACTTAAACAACTTCAACAAATGGTGTTCTCTGTCTGTCTGTCTGTCTGTCTGTCTGTCTGTCTGTCTGTCTGTCTGTCTGTCTGTCTGTCTGTCTGCCATCCTCCCCCACACTTGAGCAGGCAGCCATCACCCCCACCACCCTGCACGCTCTCTCTGCCATCCTCCTCTACACTTGAGCAGGGGATCAAGGAGGAGGGAGGGGAAGCTGTTTTGAGTTGACAAAGTGGAAAATGAGAATATAGTAGCCTGACTATAGCAGCAGCTCTTGGGGCAGGCAAGAACTGAGAAAGAGTTGTGCATTGCTCTTCTAAAGGCTGGCTTCTTAGCCATCTCTCTCTACCCCCTTATCTCTCTCTCTTTCCCTCCCATGCAGTAAGAGTATGTATGTGTGTGCGTGTGTGTAAATCTCAATCAAACTGTGATCATGGGCAGCTGTTTTTCTGCCAGCACAGCAATTGAGCTGCTTTTACTTACACACAGAGAGAAGGGGGGGCAGAAGCAGAAAGGGGGAGAGGGGTCAGAGCTTCATTATGCTGAGCTGAGTGGACAGGCAAGGGGAGGATGCTTCCATCAGAGGAGAAATTAACCAGCCTGGTCTCTTTGCTACCCATGGCTGCACCACAGCCAACCCTGCTCTTCTCCCTCCCTGTCTTACTCAAGGAGGACTAATCGACTGCGACTGCTGCAGGCACCTCTCACACACGGATGGAACTACGCTCCTTGCTAGGTCACACAGGTGCATCTGCAGTAAATGGTGCTTCCGGCATCCGGCATCCGGCAAGGAGTGCAAATAACAGCTGTGCATGAGATGCCTGCAGCAGCCACTGCAATTGAGCAGGCAAGGAGTAAATTCTGATCCCCCCACCCCCCATGCCCCCAAATGCCTGAGCTGAAAGGAACTTCATTTCTCATCACATCATGCCTTTTTGCCTGTTATTTTCACTCATATATCACTGCCTCTATTCAATCCTCTATCTCCAGTCCGGTGGACCTGTTTCAAACTGTCAGAGGGCTCTTACACTCTGGCCCTAAGGATGTGATGGAATCTTCTAAAGCTCGATGTGATTAATTTGCCAAGCACTTCCAGAATAAAATCTCTTGCATTCGTCAGGACTTAGACTCCAATGTTATAGCAGTGGAATCAAATGAGGTCTCCGGAGCACTGTCTGGTCATATTTTGTTGGATGAGTTTCTATTGGTGCAGCTTGAGGACATTGACAAGGTGCTTGGACAGGTGCATGCAACCACTTCTGTGTTAGATCCTTGCCACTCTTGGCTAATAAAAGCTAGCAGGGATGGCACTGCCGGCTGGGCCAGGGAAGTGATTAATGCCTCACTATGTGAGGGAGTGGTCCCGCACTGCCTTAAGGCGGTGGTGGTGAGACCACTTTTGAAGAAATCTTCCCTGGACCCAGATAATTTGAATAACTATAGGCCGGTAGCAAATGTGCCATTCCTGGGCAAGGTTCTGGAGAGGGTGGTTGCATCCCAGCTCCAGGCACTCTTGGATGAAACCGATTATCTGTATCCATTTCAATCGGGTTTCAGGCCCGGTTTTGGTACGGAGACAGCCTTGGTCGCCCTGTATGATGACCTTTGTCGGGAGAAAGACAGAGGGAGTGTAACTCTGTTGATTCTCCTTGATCTCTCAGTGGCTTTTGATACCATTGACCATGGTATCCTTCTGGGGAGGCTTGCAGATTTGGGAGTCGGAGGTACTGCTTGGCAGTGGTTCCGCTCCTATCTAGCAGGTCGTCTCCAGAAAGTAGTGCTTGGGGAGCACTACTCGATACCCTGGGCGCTCCAATATGGAGTCTCACAGGGATCAGTTCTGTCCCCCATGCTCTTTAACATTTATATGAAGCCACTGGGTGCTGTCATCAGGAGTTTTGGAGTACGTTCTCATCAGTACGCTGATGATACGCAGCTCTACTTCTCCTTTACATCTTCTTCAGGTGAGGCTGTCAAGGTCCTAAACCGATGCTTGGCCGCGATAATGGACTGGATGAGAGCGAACAAATTGAAGCTCAATCCAGACAAGACTGAGATGCTGTTAGTAAATGGATCCCCTGACCAGTTGGATGTTCGACCTGTTCTGGATGAGGTTACACTCCCCCTGAAGGAGCAGGTGAGCAGCTTGGGAGTCCTTCTGGACCCGTCCTTGTCACTTGAGGCGCAGGTGGCCTCGGTGACACGGAGTGCTTTTTACCAACTTAGGCTGGTCGCCCAGCTACACCTGTATCTGGACAGGGAACATGCTTCAGTTGTCCATGCTCTGGTAACCTCAAGATTGGACTACTGCAACGCACTATACGTGGGTCTGCCCTTGAAGACGGTTCAGAAACTGCAGCTTATGCAGAATGCAGTGGCCTGATTAATAACCGGGACCAAGCGGTCGGAACATGTGACACCGATTCTGGCCCACTTGCACTGGCTGCCTATATGTTTCCGGGCCCAATTCAAGGTGCTGGTTTTAACCTATAAAGCCTTACACGGCGCGGGCCCACAATACCTGATGGAACATCTCTCCCGATATGAACCTACCCGTACACTGCGCTCAACATCGAAGGCCCTCCTCCAGGTGCCTACTCAGAAAGACGCCCGGAAGCTGACTACAAGAAAGAGGGCCTTCTCGGTAGCGGCCCCCGAACTATGGAACACCCTTCCTGACGAGGTACGCCTGGCGCCTACTTTACTATCTTTTCAGCGCCAGGTGAAAACCTTCCTCTTTGCCGAGGCATTTTAATATTTTTAGTATTTTAGTATTTGTGTTTAATGTTTGTAAAGATAGTTATATGTTCCATCTTTTTTCCTCTCTCTAATTACTTCTGATTTGTATTTAATGTGGGTTTATTAGGTTAGTCTTACTTTTGTTGTATGTTTAAACTGTTGATTTGATGATTAGGTGTTTTTTATTGAATGTAAATATATATTTTTATTTGATGTACACCGCCCAGAGAGCCTTGCTATGGGCGGTATAAAAATTGAATTAAATAAATAAATAAATAAATATATTCATTTTTATGTACACTTTCTCCTAATACATGCATTTTTGTAAACATTGTTTAGTTGGTGAACTGCATCCCAAGATGCTAATAAATGTGAATCTCGAAGGATGGCTACGTTTCCATTCTCATATTGTTTCGGAAAGTGGAAATTTGATAAAAATTCTGCTTGAAATCCAAACTGAATTGAAATTCTCACTCAACTCTAACTGAGGTATTACTGTTGTAGGATTGGGGTCCGATGGCTGGTCCTGGTCCACTAGCATTCTGTCCAACTGAAATGCAGCCCTGACACATCTTTGGGGTTTTTTTCCACTTCAGCTTCATTCAGTTCAAATTGATGCAGTGAAGCTGAAGTAGGAATTAAAAACAAAGTGGAACAGCATTTAAAGGGTTAATTCTATACAGATTAACATGGAAGCATAGACAGCCTCTCTGACTTCCCTTTTAATCTCTAGTAACTATAGAGACTGGAGAGCCTCTCTGAATGTCCTCTTTAATATTTAGCATTTTAACCCTTTAATTGCTGACCCTGATCTCTTGGGACCCTAGGACACTCACATGCATGCATACATGCTCTCTCTCTCTCTCTCTCTCTCTCTCTCACACACACACACACACACACGCACGCACGCACACACGCACGCACGCACGCACGCACACACAAAAAGCCTGGCAGGGACATAATTCCTTTCTCCAACTCAAGGGAGATTACAGTCTGTTGTTCTCCCTTGCTCATTCTCCCCCTCCACCTCTGTTCATATTTGTGTGTGTGTGCTTATTTTATTCATGGATCGGGGGAGGGGGAGGAAATGTTTTCATCTCCTTGGAAAAAAAACAGAGCTTCATTGAATGTGTGTGTAAATGGGGTGGGGTGTGTGTGTGAGAGAGAGAGAGGGAGAGAGAGGAGAGAGAGAGAGAGAGAGAGAGAGAGAGCCACTAAATCAGAATTAGTACTAGATTCTGATTGAATTTGACAGTCTGCTATCTTTTCAGACCTGCACTGATTTCTTGCGGTAGGCTGTGGCTGTAATCGGCATGGATTTTTTTCCCATTCCCCCCTCCCTGATTTTACATAATCATCTTTGTAATTTCCTCTAAGTTGATGCATTCATGTGTAGGTGTGATAAATAGGAAAAAAATAAACCATGTGGAATACCGTGATCATTTACATAGGCAAGTATGCATTTTTTCACAACACAAAACAACAACAAAAAACCAGTGGATCGAATAGGCAAGTGCCAAAGCAAGCAGGAACAAAAAAAGGCAGATCAGGATCAAATGACAGACTATCAGAATACAAGGGGATCAGAACTAGACAGCAAACCCCATCGCTAGTGTGCTTATGTGTATGTGTGAGAGAGAGGGTGCAGCCTGCTAGTTGCTTTTTTGTTTACTGAATTTTGTGAAAGGCAGCAGTGTGAAGGGCAGGGAGCAAATCCTGTATCGCAGAAAAGCCACTGCTTTCACAGCAAGGATCCTCGTTCCGCAGAATAGAGTGAGGTTGTGAACTATATAAAATCCGGCTATAAATCCAAAGTGGGCAGAATTCTCCCCCATCTCTTTACCGTATAGCATATCTTAGAAAATGGTTACCTGAAAAGCTTGATAGCATCACAGAGAAATGGCAAGATTGTGATTGCAATTGTTTCTGTATTTGTTTTATCATGTGCCAATTCTATGGTATATGCTTTAATAGGAAATTCCATCCACTAGAACTTGGGGACACTCAGTGAAGCTGAATGTAGGAGGATTTAGGACAGACAAAAGAAAGGGCTTTTTGACACAGCACATAGCTGAGTGGTGGAATTTGCTCCTCCAAGAGGTAGTGCCAACTTTTAAAAGTGATTTAGACAAAGTCATGAATGCCAGTTGCTGGAAACGGCAGGAGGGGAGAAGTGCTGTTACACTAAGGTGCTGCTTGCAGGCTTCCCACAAGCATCTGGTTGGCTACTGTGAGAACAGGATGCTGGACTAGATGGGCCACTGGCCTGTTCCAGCAGGCTCTTTTTATGTTCTTTTCCTAGGCCATTGCTTATGTAGTCTGCTGATACCTCCTGCTGAATGGTATGGGTGGTGCCATTCAGGCTACACAATTAATAACACTCACAGCCTAAACATTGGAAACACAGGAAATGTTGATCAGTGACTCCTTCCCTTGCCTATCTAAATAATATTTGATCCAATTTCTTTAAATTCTGCCAAATCAAGTGGTAGCATTTTCTTTTCCAAACAATACTGACATGAAGCAAACAATTGGTAATAAGGAAGAAACGACAATGCAATCAGAATTTCCATGCAACTCTATAGCTCAGGGCAAGAAAAACGAATTTCAAATAATGCTGTGAGTTTTGTTCAGGCCTAGTTTTTAATCTGCTGCATCTTATTTTATACAAATATCCCCACATTTATGCATATGCAATATACACCGCCCTGAGAGCTTGTTGCTATAGGGCGGTTTAAAAGCATAATTAAATAAATAAATAAATAAATACACAGAAAAAAATAACTATATGATTTGCTTCTAGTTTTCCCTGTAAATTTGGAATCACCTCTGTCTAAACATAAAGGGAGAGTTTAAAGAGATGAGCCCCTTTAATTTCATTTACCCAAATGGGTACGGACGTGCTTTGAAATAAAACTCTAATACCATCAGGGAGATGTTTTGCATTGTGGGAGGAAAACTATTTTCACACTTTCAATCCTTCCCTTTCCTTGATATTGAAGATGCACTCCAGAGAATCAGATAATTCTGATTATTTTACTCTTCACTACACTCAGAGGTCTCCAAAGACGACACTTATTACTTCAAATGTGAGACACTGCTGCGCGGATGAAATAAGTTTGCAAGTAATAAGAGCAAATTTTCTGTGGTAGCGCAATGTTTCTTTGAAATATCCTCAACACTGTTTGCTTTCTCTTTTTTAATAGACGTAGTAGACCCTAGGAGAAAGGGCAATATACAGTGAATTTGTTGGTAAATCAATTGGCAATTATTTCCTTTCCTTTTTTTAAAAAAGGAAATAAAACTGTCCAAATATATGCAATGAACTGACACAGAATATAAATGTTGAGAGCCAGAAAGGATAGATATTGTTGTAAGTTTCATTGTTTTGATTATTGTGAAGGGGATATTGCTATGGCTTTATATAACTTGTCACTTTATGGTAAACAAAAACACCTAACACAATCTTATGCATGTTTACACCATGTTCAGTGGGGCTTACTCCCAGGAAATAAGTAAAGGACTTCAGGCTAACACCCTGAGAGGCTGAAAGACTCTGCTCATCCTTTGGAATGCCACACCCATTAGAGTCCGCTGTAGGGATGGAGAAAAAACAACAACAGGATGGCTCAAACAGTACTTATGACCTCTGAGCTAGTTACTTGAGTTCTTTCTGCATACAACATATATTTTAATAATAAGTCAGCAGTGCAGTCTTCACTGTCCCTGATTATGGATGAACTCACTTGGGTCCAATACTGGATGGGGCCAATTTAGGCCTATTCTACATATGCAGCAGATTGAGGTGAGACTGAAGCGGCCAGCTCTAGTATGGAGTGTACTATTTCATATTAGAGGAGAGGATCAGTCTTTTAACTGTTCTCCCAATTTTATATATATATAAAAGCAAAAACTCCCTACAAATAGAAATTAGCATAGCATGTGTTATAAGATGCGTACTTGGATGCTGGGAAATTTTTATATAGGGGAGCATTCAAAAACATGACATGCATTACTGTAACCTGCAGAGGTACAATCACCTCTACCACCTCAAAAATCTATCACCACATTCCACAGAATATGTAGGCGAGGCCTTGATTTGGATTAAGCTTTAATTAACTCCTTTAAGTTTGGGTCTGAACAGACCCTTAGGGATCTCCTCAGAGCTTGGAAGTAACTAGTTACAAGTAACGAATTACTTGTAATTTATTACTTGTTTGAGTAATGAGTGGGTAACTTCATTACATATTGTTGGTAATAGAACGAGCAGTAACTTCATTACTTTTGAGGAGTAATTGTAATGTTTCCAGCATTACTTTTGCGTATTACTTGGGGGACAGCAGGGGAAGTCTTCAGCTCCACTGATTTGTGAATAAAAATCATGTGCTTCAAATTGGGTTTCTGTTCAGTGTTGCTCTTCCTTCATGCTCTATGGGTGCTTAGGAGGCGCCGAGGGAGGAGGTGGAGAGCGAGACGGAGTGGAGAAAACAACTGTTTAAAAATTGACAGGAGTGGAAGGAGAAAAAAGCTGGAGGCAATATATATATATATATATACAAAAATACGTGTGTTGGGGTATCATCATTGCTGGGGGTAGGGTGAGGGGATGTGAGATTCTGTTATGCCATTCTGTTAATCTTATGGATAAAAAAAAATTCTACTACCCTCTGTGTGCGTGTGCTTATTTTTAATGTTGTTTAAAGGTACTTAAATGTGCAGCAGCCAAGGCCAGCACCTTGTAGGCATTTTTTTCTAAAAAATGTAACTAAAATGTAATTGTAGCAATTACTTTTGAGTAAAAGTAAAGTAAGTTACTTTCAGAGCAATTGTAATTGTAACGGTAATTACTATTTTTGGGGGGCCATGTAACTAACTGTAATTTATTACTTTTTTAAAGTAAGCTTCCAAGCTCTGGTCTGAGCCCCTTTCAGAGCCTTCCATAAGGCCAGGACAGCCTGGCTCATATGCCTATGGAGAAAAGGCATCAGTCGCAGGGAGATAACAGGTTAATTGCAGCGACAAGGAATCTGTGGCCCTCCAGATGTTGCTGGACTCCATCAGCCCCCCCCCCCAGGTGAGGGAAGTTTGGAGTTGTAGTTCAACAATATCTGGAGAGCAACAGGTTCCCCATCCTTGCTTGTTCAGATTCATATTAGCCTCGATGCCTGAGGTGGTATATCAAGGTGGTATATCTGATGCTGGGGACTGTCAACAGGGAAGCAAGCCATCATCTTTCATGCCTTCATCACAGGCTTGCTGGAGGCTTCTGGTTGGTCCATTGTGGGAAGCAGATTGTTGAAATTAGAGACAAACCCCCTTGGCTCTTCTTATGCAAGAATAGCCAAACTGAACCTCCACTTGTCAAGGCAGTATACTTCAGTGGACCAAATGCAGTAAAGGGGGGGGTGGACAATGAGGAAGGCCTTGCCTTTTCATGGGTTTCCTTAGATGTTTCTGGCCAGCTACCATTGGAAACAGAATAGTGGGCCAGTTGGATTTTTGGAGCCTCCACAATCAGAGGCAGTCTATCTCCCAGTGCTAGAATCTGGGGACAATCAGCTGGATGGTGGCGGCTGTTTGTCTGCTGCGCCTGCAAGTCACTTGTGAGATGTCAACATTCCATTATACACAGAATCTCCTAGTTATTTTTTGACACAATTTTCTCCCCCGAGCTGCCTGAAGGATAAAACTGACCACTGTTTATAGGAACCAGTATAGGAATCAAAAGCCCCCAACCCTCTGGGTACTTACCTCTGTGCTGGAAAAGCAACGGAGGAAAGGTGAAGGAGTCTCTGCTCTGAAGAGCCACCAGTTGCAAAAAAAGGAGATGCAAAAAGAAAAAATAAGCAGGCAGCTGCTTGCAAAAACATATAAAATGGCAAGCTGGGGAAATCCCACCCAGCGCCCTGCCCCTCCTGGACAGGCTCGGCCAATCAGCAGAGTCCATCCTTCCTCCCGGGCAGGGTGCTGAAGGGAAATCCCGGCAGGGCAACATAGAGATAAAACACAGTAGAGGTGCCCCATCTTATCAACTGGTTGTGTGTGTGTGTGGGTGTTTCTGGTTCACCCCAGGGAAGCTGTTCATCAATTCCCTTAATGGCCTTAGCAGTGCTATACTGTACATTTAAAACATTATCATGCCCCTTTAAACAGTCCCAGCTTCTCCCAAAGACTCCTGGGAAGTATAGTTTGTTCAGGGTGCTGAGAGTTGCGAGGAGACCCCCCTATTCCCCTCACAGAGCTACAAAGTTTGTTCAGGGTTCCCTGGGAAGAGGGATGGATTGTTAAACCACTCTAAGAATGGTACCTTTGTAAGGGGGAATAGGGGTCCCTAATTTGCACCATCCAAAGAGGCCCTTTCCCATCCATAAGATCATTGGGTTGTAGCCAACCAAGTCCTACTCAGAGTAGACCCATTGAAATGACAACCTAAGTTAGCCATGCCTGTTAACCTCAATGGGTCTGCTCTGACTTGGGCTGGCATTGGCTATAGCTACCTAACTGAACCACTCATCTTGGTCTTAAAACATTCAGGGCGTTGTTTAAAATTAATAGCAGGGCTGGAAAAAGCGAGAGAGTCAGTATGGTAGCTTCTGCAGTGGAATGATTTGCCCCAATTCCTGGCTCCCAAGATTTAAGATTTAAGAATATGGGCTCCCCTCCCACCCGTCACCACTGCATTTTGCTCACTCTTCCCCATCCACTCTTGTGCCTAACTTTGCCTATGTTCAGAGACACTCTTCTCTGATTCCTGACAGCTGTTGAAGTCAATCCCAATCTCAAACAAAGCCCCCAAGGGTCACTGAGCTCTGCCAAGTCCAAAGCATTTGAAGATTAACTAGTTCTTATAAGAGAATTTAATTACCCTATTATACAACATTAACTGGACACTGATAAAGTGAAAGTGGGAGGGGGTGGTCCAGTGGCTGTGCATCATGTTCCTCACACCCAGGATCTGTCATGCCTAGCCCTGACCTGATACCAGACATGGAGTCCTCAGAGAATGAACCAGACACTCCACAGATTGAGGACCTTGGGGAGCAGGCAGCCCCACCCTGAATCCAACACTGATGGCCCCCTTGAGGGCCCCTTTGGGTTGATACCTGATGATGAGCCCATGGAACTGTTAGAGGAGGGGGGGTGGCTACTCTCTGCCTCCATGGCCAGAGGTGGTATGCTTCCAAATAACAGTTGCTGGAAACTACAGGAGGGGGAGAGTGCTCTTGTGCTCAGGTCCTGCTTGCGGGCTTCCCATTGGGGCATCTGGTTGGCCACTATGAGAACATGAGGCTGGACTAGATGGGTCCTTTTGGCCTGATCCGGCAAGCTCTTCTTACATGCTTATGGAATTGCCTCCCGCATCCTCTAGAACAGCCTTTCCCAACCTTTGGGTCCCCAGATGTTGCTGAACTACAGTTCCCATAATTCCTGACCAGTGGCCATGCTGGATGGGGCTGATGGGAGTTGTAGTCCAGCAACATCTGGGGGCCCAAGGGTTGGGAAAGGCTGCTCTAGAGTGATGGTGCAAGAACCTTCGGGTCCAGGCTGAAGAGTGATGGCAAGGTATGTGTCCATGAAACCTGACTCATTGGTCTACTCATGAGTAAGGAGTAAGTAAAAATTGATACTCCTCCACTATCTGCAGCTGTGGTTAGGGTGTGGTTTAGAATGCCAGAGGATATAAGGCCTCCCCTTTGAACATTCCAGGTTTTGGAAGCAACACAGCTTTCTGGTCTCTAGCTTGTGATTAGTCTTCCTGCCTTGTTGAATTGTGTCTTGCCTGCGTGTCCTGTGATATTGACCTTGCAGTGTTGCCTGGCTTTGTCTCTGGATCACATTTGGACCTCAACTGTTTCTCTGGGCTGTGCTTGACCTTGGTTTGTTAGGCCTGTGCTACATCTGCAACCCTGCTCTCCTTGGGTGAGTACTTTGGTGAAACTTTATATCTTCTGTAACTGGGACCCCAACCCCTGAAGGCATCCCTTGAAGTTTTACTGGCAACCCAAAGGTCACTGCTGAAAGAATGTTTTTTGGTGTCTTTTTAGGAACAGTGTTTTAGAATCTTTTTAACTGTAATGACATTTTAAAATGTTTTTAGTGTGCTTTTATTTTTTCTGATGAATTGTTTTGTTCATGTTTGCTGCTGTGGGCTTCTTCAGGTGGAAGGCTGGGATATAAATTATATTATGATTATGATGATTATAATAAACATAGAAAGCTGTTTTCTACAGAGCCAGGCCATTACTCCATCTAGTTTCATCTTGCCTATGCCAGGGGTAGTGGGGGACCCTTCAGGTGTTGTTTGATTCCAGTGTCCCTCAGCCCCAGCAGCTAGTATGGCCAGCAGGTAGGGGTGATGATGATGGAGGGCTGACAGTTTCCAACAAGGATCAATCAACATAGGCCCCCAGAATCCTAGAAGCTCAGAACAGGGTAGGTTGCTTTTCTCAAGTGTGTGACTGAGCTTTTAGCTGGCAAAACCTATATCAGCTGGAGAACAGACTCTTAATTCTGCTGTGGTTGCCCTGTGTTCAACCTGGTCTTAACTGGTTGCCCTGTATCATCTTCTGGCTAATGCCCATTCTTCCCAGACCAAAGCTGCCTTATTCGTTCAGCCCTAAGGCCCTGTTCACACATTATAGTCAAGAAGTGTACAGTCTGTGTACCTGGGTACAGAAGTAGTCAGGCTGTACACTTGTACAATTATTCGCATGTAACATTCAGTGAGTGTACAGTCTATATTATATACACATTTGCTGCCAGGGAAAGAAAATGGCTTCAATGACACTTATTAAATGTGCCATTGAAGCAATTCCCTTTTACTGGCAACAAGGCAAGGCATGTGGGTTTGTTATACTTCCTGAAACTGTTTCCTGTCAAGGGGTGCATTACCTGGGAGTAAGTCCCACCAAACTGAATGGATTTTTTTTCAGGGTACCTGTACACGTGGTGACTTTTGAAATTGCCACGTGTAGACACTTTCTCAAGAGCAGCTGTACCCAGGCACAGGAGGCTTCTATCTGGGTACAGAGTAACGTGTGAATACCCCCAAGACGCCTTCTGCTCACGTGGTGATTCTCCCTGCATGCTGTCCCCATGGAGCTGATCATGAGCGATTAGTTTTTCTCCCCCAGGGACAGGCCTGAGCCTTCGTTCTAGCAGCAGCAGTAGCAGCAGCCAATCAGAAGTGGGCTCAAGGAAAGCGGGAAAGTAGAATAAAGCTGAAATGGAGGGAAGAGAAGGGAGACCAGCCTGAAGCAACGATGGAGCTTGAGGGAAGGAAAAGGGGGGGCTGAAAGAGCTTTGAAGGACTCTGAAATTTTTAAAAGGTCTACTCAGAAGTAAGTCCCATTGAGTGCAGTGCTGTGTGCTGGCAATGAGTGAGTTTGAGGGAAATGACAGAGGGAACAAAATGGAGAGGAGAGAGCTTTGCAGGGTTCACATGTGACTTTTAAAAATGTCTACTCAGAAGTAAATCCCACTGAGTTCAGTGGGGCTTACTCCCAGGTAAGAAGCATTAGCATTCCAGCCCCTTAAAATAAACAGTTGGGGGGGCAGAGAAAGGGAGGGGAGTTTGCCTCTGTGTCTGCTCACAGTCCAGTCCTAGCCATATTTACTAAGAAGTAAGTTCCACTGAGTTTAATGCGGCTTACTCCTGAAGTGAATGTGAATATAGAATTACAGCCTAAATTCAATCCTTTCCTTTAAATACTAGGTGATTTATCAATAACTATTATAAAATTTATAACGTCTGTTAAATGTTCAATGTGTCATTATGTGGCTCTTATTGTTGCTTGTTACTAGTACACCTACTTTTCAGGATAGTGCCACAAATAGATTCCAAAACTTGCCCCAACTCCCCTGTTCAGGTAATGAATAATAGCTGCTATCACAACTGCAATAATAAAATAACTTAATGGCTAGGTAACACATTGCTCAGAAATTATATATATAATTTCTCAAGTAATTGTGCAAAGGATTGTAGCCTTAATCTTATTTAATGCCTTATTTCCTTTACGTCTCAACTTTCTTGCAAAGAGCTCAGTGTGGAATACGTAGTCCTGCACCTCTCAAATATATCCTCAGAATAGCCCTATGAGGTAGTTTAGGCTGAGAAGGTGATTAGCCCAGAAGTCACCCAGTGAGTTTCATGTCTGAATGAGGGTTTCAATCCAGGTCTCCCAGGCCCTAGCCCAGTACTCTTATCACTACACCACACTGGCATTTGCAGAACTTGTACACTACAGTACATCTATAAATCCAATGTAAATTACCCACTATACTTCTCTTCCTTAGTCTTTTAAAACCTATTGAAATCAATGGTCAGGTAAATTCTGTTGTGTGCTTTCTATTTCCTCCTAAAGGTCAAGAAAGGGAAATGTAGCCAAGACTCTTCCAATAATTTGATGACATAGGTCAGCAGTGATACATGGGGGCTGAGAGAGAATGGCAGTGGCACAGAGATGGCAAGGTTGGGGGTACTTTGGTGGAATGCAGCACAAGCTTGCAGGTGTGTGCCCACTTGCTGCAGGATGGTGGTGCCACCAGCCCTGAACTTGCTGGCACCTTGTCTCATTCAGTGAGTGGCAATGTTGCCATTACTGAGAGAGCACTGCTATTGCAGAGTCAGGGATCCACCCTGCGTTTTACTAGAACCTCAAGAACCACCAACTGCAGCCAGCTGCAAAAGACATACATCTAGTATGAAAGAACACGGTGTCTGAGAAGCTGCTGAGCACAGGGTTATCAGAACTGAGATGAGCTCACAGTCTTTCCACACATAGATGTATTCCTACTTTCCACAAGTATTCTTAATTTCAGTTGTCAAATTTCCAAACGGATGTGTGTCCTTTTGTTGGTATTGTTAAACAACTGGAAGCCATAAGCGCTTGCCAATTAACTACAAATCTCCCAGGGATCTACCAATAGATTACAGTATCTTCTGGCCATCCCTGCACTAAATCATTTGTATGGGCACAGACCTACCTTGCAGGGTTGTTGTAGCATGGTTCAAAGGAGTGCTTGCAAGAATGAAACTACAATAGCAGAGGTAAGACTCTTCAAAACATTGCCAAAGAAGGCATTCTCAAAAAAGCAATGTCACCTTTCTACTGTGTATCCAGAAATTGAGAAGAAAAAAATAGTGGATTTGCTCATCTCTCTGCAGCTCTTTTCTATGTCAAGTGTCATGCATCAAACTTAGACACACCTGATGGTCAAACACATGTTAATGGCTGCTTCCATTAGAAGCTGCTGTCAGAAGTAGCTGCATCACATGGTTTTATGGTAACACAAACCTGCCTTGTAGGCTTGTCATGTTTTGGTTATTTATTTATTTATTATTTGATTTATATCCTGCCCTTCCAGCAGGAGCCCAGGGTGGCAAATGATCTATGGTTCGGATGGTTAGACTTCATGGTTAGACTAGATCAGGATCTAATACTCCAGATCAGGATGGTTAGACTTCAGGTTTTTGGTATTGACTTTTTTATTATTATTATTACAAAAACCCAAGATCCACCAACCAGAGCAAGCCATAAAATATATGCACTTAAGAGTTAAATAATTCTTAGCCCAGGAATTTGTTTGGAGTTCCAAAATTGAACTGAGCTCACAGTATTTCCACACAAAAATCCACTCAGATTACCCCCCACTTCCTTCATTTCAGTAGTATAATGGTGGGGTGGTCATTTTCTTGTTCTCATTGTGAAACAGGAGTCTGAAATCCTCACTGATTTTCTGTGAGTCATCCTGAGATACACCAATACATTTTGATCTACGTTCTGCCCACCCTGCATTTAAAGTGCTATCCAAAAGCTAAATATTATGACATAGATCAGTGGTTCCCAACCTGGGGTGTGTGAAGTAATCTGGAAAGGGCTGTGAACAGTAAAGAAATTAATTATTATTATTTTTAAAAAGTCTTCACTCCCTGGGCACTGTCTGCTCCCCACTGCCGCTGCAGATGACACCTCCTCCTTGCTCCAGATGAGAAGGGAGGAGTTTTGCTGAAGTGCTAGAGCATCTTTCAGGCGCACCTAAGGCACGCATCTGCCTCTAAAATACATGGCAGACACCAAAGGAGGCTGAGGTGGAGCTACCAGAAAGAAGAGGGAATTACTACCACTGACTGCCGTCTCCTCACACTACCACTACTGATGACGTCCTTACTCAGAACGAGAGGGCTTTTTGTGAAGCACAAAGAAGCAAGGCTGTAAGGAAAGGCCGCTTTCCCCCTTCCTTCCTGGCAGCCAAGCTGCCTTCCTGGAAGGAGGAGGTCACAAAAAAGTTTGAGCTTATAAAGGGGGTCCCGTACTCATAAAGGTTGGGAACCACTGACATAGATCATAGAAAAAAGATACTGATGATCACTTTTTGATACTGAGCTACAAACATTTCTACTGAAAAAACACAGCCCAGAGCTTTCCTGTTTCCCAAATACCAGGAAAGGCTTTCCAGGGGACAGAGTATGTTACAGTGGGAGCAGTAGGCTGGAAAGCCCATCTGATAAATTATTTCCCCCACATTTATATTTTGAGTGTAGTTTTGTGTATTAAAACTCATGATATCCTCAAGCAAGAATCAGGGGTACCACGTTGGAAGAATAGTTTCAGTTCATAATCTTTTAAGCAGCTTGTTTTTGTTGCAGCCCCCTCAAAATATTTTCATATATAATATTCAATATATTTAGGTCTGCACTTCCACACATTTATCTATGAGTAAGTCCTATTACTCTCTATAGGACTGTATAGACACGTATAGGATTGTTCCATGAAAGCCTACATCAAAACTCATGCATACTCTAATAACAGGCAATGAAAAATGCAATATTTTAATAACTGTAATTATGATAGTTACAGGTTAGTATTTTCTTTATAAAAGTTGGTGTTTTGGTTTTAAAAACGTAAGCATCTGCAGGAAAAATGAAAAGAGTAAAACTACATTCATGTTTCTGCCAACACTCTTTCTATTGAATGCACCCCTTGACAGGAAACAGTTTCAGGAAGTATAACAAACCCACATGCCTTGCCTTGTTGCCAGTAAAAAGGAATTGCTTCAATGGCACATTTAATAAGTGTCATTGAAGCCATTTTCTTTCCCTGGCAGCAAATGTGCATATAATAGACTGTACACTTGTTGAATGTTACATGTGAATAACTGTACAAGTGTACAGCCCAGCTACTTGTGTCCCCAGGTACACAGACTGTACACTAGTTGACTGTAACGTGTAAACAGGGCCCTTTTTTCAGGGTACCTGTACACGTGGCGGCGGCGTCGACGGCAGCATCGGCGTCGGCGTCAACGGCGACGGCGGCATCGGCGTCGACGGCGACGGTATCGATGATGATGATGATATCGATGATGATGATTGATGGCGGCATGAAGATCTTCTTGGAGAAGCTACACCCACCACCCTGCTGGATGAGGGCGAGTCTGCAAAGGTGAGTTAATGATGTTATTTGTATTATCATAGTTTATTTACCTTGACGATATTGATGCTAATGTTATTGTTCTTGATGATGATGGTGATGTCGATGTCAATGATGTTGATGATGATGATGCTATTATTATTATAGTTTATACCCCACCTTGATGTTAATGGTGTTATTGGTCATGCTGCTGCTGCTGTTGATGATATTATTATTATTATAGTTTATTTATCTTGATGATGTTGATGTCGATGTCGATGATGGTGATGCATTATTATTGTTGATCATGTTTTTGTTGAGGACGTTGCTTCAGATGTAGATGTTGATGTTGACATTGCCAATGACGTGTTATTGTTCTGTTGATGTTGATGGCAATATTGACAAGTATGACAATGATGATGACATGTTGTTGTTGTTGATGTTCATGATGTTGATGATGATGATGTGTTGTTGTCCCACCTTGATGTTGATGATGATGCTTACGTTGATGTTGATGATGATGATGGTGACACATTGATGTTGATGTTGTTGTTAATGATGATGATTTTGTTGAGGATGTTATTGTTTCAGGTGTTGACGATGATGATGATGTGTTGTTGTTGATGTTGATGCTCATGTTAATGTTCTTGTTGATGCTGTTATTGACAATGACGATCTTGGAGAAGCTGCACCCGCTGCCCTGCTGGATGAGGGTGAGCCTGCAAAGGTGAGCTGATGTTTTTATTATTGTTACAGTTTATTTTGATGATATTGATGCTAATGTTATTGTTCTTGATTATGATGGTGATGTCGATGGTGATGTCGATGGTGATGTCGATGGTGATGTCGATGGTGATGTCGATGGTGATGTCGATGGTGATGTCGATGGTGATGTCGATGGTGATGTCGATGGTGATGTCGATGGTGATGTCGATGGTGATGTCGATGGTGATGTCGATGGTGATGTCGATGGTGATGTCGATGGTGATGTCGATGGTGATGTCGATGGTGATGTCGATGGTGATGTCGATGGTGATGTCGATGGTGATGTCGATGGTGATGTCGATGGTGATGTCGATGGTGATGTCGATGGTGATGTCGATGGTGATGTCGATGGTGATGTCGATGGTGATGTCGATGGTGATGTCGATGGTGATGTCGATGGTGATGATATTTGTGATGATATTTATGATGTTGATGCTATTATTATTATACTTTAATGATGCCCCGCCTTGATGTTGATGGTTTTGTTGATGCTGCTGATGTTGTTGTTGTTGTTATAGTTTATTTATCTTGATGTTGATGCTCATGTTGATGTTGATGATGATGACAATGACGGTGATGCACTGTTGTTGTTGTTTATGTTTATGTTGATGTCAATGTTGATGCTCATGTTAATGTTCTTGTTGATGCTGTTATTGACAATGATGATCTTCTTGGAGAAGCTGCACTCGCCACCCTGCTGGATGAGGGTGAGCCTGCAAAGGTGAGTTGATGATGTTATTTTTATTATTGTTACAGTTTTCCTTGATGATATTGATGCTAATGTTATTGTTCTTGATTATGATTATGATATCGGTGTCGATGATGGTGTCGATGATGGTGTCGATGATGGTGTCGATGATGGTGTCGATGATGGTGTCGATGATGGTGTCGATGATGGTGTCGATGATGGTGTCGATGATGGTGTCGCTATTATTATAGTTTGTTTATACCCCGCCTTGATATTGATGGTGTTGTTGGTGATGCTGCTGCTGCTGCTGCTGCTGTTGATGGTGGTGTTATAGTTTATCTTGATGTTGATGCTCATATTGATGATGACAGTGATGCGCTGTTTATGTTGATGTCGATGTTGATGCTCATGTTAATGTTCTTGTTGATGCTTTTATTGACAATGATGATCTTCTTGGATAAGCTGCACCCGCCGCCCTGCTGGATGCGGGTGAGCCTGCAAAGGTGAGTTGATGAAGTTATTTTTATTATTGTTACAGTGTATCTTGATGATATTTATGCTAATGTTATTGTTCTTGATTATGATTATGATGTCGATGTCGGTGTTGGTGTTGATGAAGATGTTGATGCTATTATTATTATACTTTATTGATACCCCGCCTTGATGTTGATGCTGTAGTTTATTTATCTTGATGTTGATGCTCATGTTGATGTTGATGATGGTGATGCGCTGTTGTTGTTTATGTTGATGATGTTGATGCTCATGTTAACATTCTTGTTGATACTATTATTGACAATGACGATCTTCTTGGAGAAGCTGCACCCTCCGCCCTGCTGGATGAGGGTGAGCCTGCAAAGGTGAGTTGATGATGACATTTTTATTATTGTTACAGTTTATCTTGATGATATTGATGCTAATGTTTTTGTTCTTGATTATGACTATGATGTCAACGTCGATGATGATGATATTGAAGTTGATGCTATTATTATTACAGTTTACTTATACCCCGCCTTGATGTTGATGATGTTGTTGGTGATGCTGCCGCTGCTGTTGATGTTATTATTATTGTTATAGTTTATTTATCTTGGTGATGTTGATGCTCATGTTTTTGTCGATGTTGATGACGATGATGATGATACATTGTTGGTGGTGATAATGTTTTTGTTGAGAATGTTATTGTTTCAGATATTGATGTTGATGTTGACACTGACAATGACGTGTTGTTGATGTTGATGGCAATATTGATGACGATGACAACGACATGTTGCTGTTGCTGTTGCTGTTGCTGTTGCTGTTGCTGTTGCTGTTGCTGTTGCTGTTGACGATGACGATGACGATGACGATGACGATGACGATGACGATGACGATGACGATGACGATGACGATGACGATGACGATGACGATGACGATGACGATGACGATGACGATGACGATGACGCCGATGCTTACGTGGACGCCGATGCTTACGTGGACGCCGATGCTTACGTGGACGCCGATGCTTACGTGGACGCCGATGCTTACGTGGACGCCGATGCTTACGTGGACGCCGATGCTTACGTGGACGCCGATGCTTACGTGGACGCCGATGCTTACGTCGACGCCGATGCTTACGTCGACGCCGATGCTTACGTCGACGCCGATGCTTACGTCGACGCCGATGCTTACGTCGACGCCGATGCTTACGTCGACGCCGATGCTTACGTCGACGCCGATGCTTACGTCGACGCCGATGCTTACGTCGACGCCGATGCTTACGTCGACGCCGATGCTTACGTCGACGCCGATGCTTACGTCGACGCCGATGCTTACGTCGACGCCGATGCTTACGTGGACGCCGATGCTTACGTGGACGCCGATGCTTACGTGGACGCCGATGCTTACGTGGACGCCGATGCTTACGTGGACGCCGATGCTTACGTGGACGCCGATGCTTACGTGGACGCCGATGCTTACGTGGACGCCGATGCTTACGTGGACGCCGATGCTTACGTGGACGCCGATGCTTACGTGGACGCCGATGCTTACGTGGACGCCGATGCTTACGTGGACGCCGATGCTTACGTGGACGCCGATGCTTACGTGGACGCCGATGCTTACGTGGACGCCGATGCTTACGTGGACGCCGATGCTTACGTGGACGCCGATGCTTACGTGGACGCCGATGCTTACGTGGACGCCGATGCTTACGTGGACGCCGATGCTTACGTGGACGCCGATGCTTACGTGGACGCCGATGCTTACGTGGACGCCGATGCTTACGTCGACGCCGATGCTTACGTCGACGCCGATGCTTACGTCGACGCCGATGCTTACGTCGACGCCGATGCTTACGTCGACGCCGATGCTTACGTCGACGCCGATGCTTACGTCGACGCCGATGCTTACGTCGACGCCGATGCTTACGTCGACGCCGATGCTTACGTCGACGCCGATGCTTACGTCGACGCCGATGCTTACGTCGACGCCGATGCTTACGTCGACGCCGATGCTTACGTCGACGCCGATGCTTACGTCGACGCCGATGCTTACGTCGACGCCGATGCTTACGTCGACGCCGATGCTTACGTCGACGCCGATGCTTACGTCGACGCCGATGCTTACGTCGACGCCGATGCTTACGTCGACGCCGATGCTTACGTCGACGCCGATGCTTACGTCGACGCCGATGCTTACGTCGACGCCGATGCTTACGTCGACGCCGATGCTTACGTCGACGCCGATGCTTACGTCGACGCGATGCTTACGTCGACGCCGATGCTTACGTCGACGCCGATGCTTACGTCGACGCCGATGCTTACGTCGACGCCGATGCTTACGTCGACGCCGATGCTTACGTCGACGCCGATGCTTACGTCGACGCCGATGCTTACGTCGACGCCGATGCTTACGTCGACGCCGATGCTTACGTCGACGCCGATGCTTACGTCGACGCCGATGCTTACGTCGACGCCGATGCTTACGTCGACGCCGATGCTTACGTCGACGCCGATGCTTACGTCGACGCCGATGCTTACGTCGACGCCGATGCTTACGTCGACGCCGATGCTTACGTCGACGCCGATGCTTACGTCGACGCCGATGCTTACGTCGACGCCGATGCTTACGTCGACGCCGATGCTTACGTCGACGCGATGCTTACGTCGACGCCGATGCTTACGTCGACGCCGATGCTTACGTCGACGCCGATGCTTACGTCGACGCCGATGCTTACGTCGACGCCGATGCTTACGTCGACGCCGATGCTTACGTCGACGCCGATGCTTACGTCGACGCCGATGCTTACGTCGACGCCGATGCTTACGTCGACGCCGATGCTTACGTCGACGCCGATGCTTACGTCGACGCCGATGCTTACGTCGACGCCGATGCTTACGTCGACGCCGATGCTTACGTCGACGCCGATGCTTACGTCGACGCCGATGCTTACGTCGACGCCGATGCTTACGTCGACGCCGATGCTTACGTCGACGCCGATGCTTACGTCGACGCCGATGCTTACGTCGACGCCGATGCTTACGTGGACGCCGATGCTTACGTGGACGCCGATGCTTACGTGGACGCCGATGCTTACGTGGACGCCGATGCTTACGTGGACGCCGATGCTTACGTGGACGCCGATGCTTACGTGGACGCCGATGCTTACGTGGACGCCGATGCTTACGTGGACGCCGATGCTTACGGGACGCCGATGCTTACGTGGACGCCGATGCTTACGTGGACGCCGATGCTTACGTGGACGCCGATGCTTACGTGGACGCCGATGCTTACGTGGACGCCGATGCTTACGTGGACGCCGATGCTTACGTCGACGCCGATGCTTACGTCGACGCCGATGCTTACGTCGACGCCGATGCTTACGTCGACGCCGATGCTTACGTCGACGCCGATGCTTACGTCGACGCCGATGCTTACGTCGACGCGATGCTTACGTCGACGCCGATGCTTACGTCGACGCCGATGCTTACGTCGACGCCGATGCTTACGTCGACGCCGATGCTTACGTCGACGCCGATGCTTACGTCGACGCCGATGCTTACGTCGACGCCGATGCTTACGTCGACGCCGATGCTTACGTCGACGCCGATGCTTACGTCGACGCCGATGCTTACGTCGACGCCGATGCTTACGTCGACGCCGATGCTTACGCCGACGCCCGATGCTTACGCCGACGCCGATGCTTACGCCGACGCCGATGCTTACGCCGACGCCGATGCTTACGCCGACGCCGATGCTTACGCCGACGCCGATGCTTACGCCGACGCCGATGCTTACGCCGACGCCGATGCTTACGCCGACGCCGATTGCTTACGCCGACGCCGATGCTTACGCCGACGCCGATGCTTACGCCGACGCCGATGCTTACGCCGACGCCGATGCTTACGCCGACGCCGATGCTTACGCCGACGCCGATGCTTACGCCGACGCCGATGCTTACGCCGACGCCGATGCTTACGCCGACGCCGATGCTTACGCCGACGCCGATGCTTACGCCGACGCCGATGCTTACGCCGACGCGATGCTTACGCCGACGCCGATGCTTACGCCGACGCCGATGCTTACGCCGACGCCGATGCTTACGCCGACGCCGATGCTTACGCCGACGCCGATGCTTACGCCGACGCCGATGCTTACGCCGACGCCGATGCTTACGCCGACGCCGATGCTTACGCCGACGCCGATGCTTACGCCGACGCCGATGCTTACGCCGACGCCGATGCTTACGCCGACGCCGATGCTTACGCCGACGCCGATGCTTACGCCGACGCCGATGCTTACGCCGACGCCGATGCTTACGCCGACGCCGATGCTTACGCCGACGCCGATGCTTACGCCGACGCCGATGCTTACGCCGACGCCGATGCTTACGCCGACGCCGATGCTTACGCCGACGCCGATGCTTACGCCGACGCGATGCCGATGCTTACGCTCCCTTTCTGGCCAGGGGGGCGGGGGGGTCCTTTCTGGGCCAGGGGGGCGGGGGGCGGTCCCTTTCTGGGCCAGGGGGGCGGGGGGCGGTCCCTTTCTGGGCCAGGGGGGGCGGGGGGGGCGGTCCCTTTCTGGGCCAGGGGGGCGGGGGGCGGTCCCTTTCTGGGCCAGGGGGGGCGTGGGGGCGGTCCCTTTCTGGGCCAGGGAGGGCGGGGGGCGGTCCCTTTCTGGGCCAGGGGGGCGGGGGGCGGTCCCTTCTGGGCCAGGAGGGGCGGGGGGCGGTCCCCTTTCTGGGCCAGGAGGGCGGGGGGGGGCGGTCCCTTTCTGGGCCAGGAGGGGCGGGGGGCGGTCCCTTTCTGGGCCAGGAGGGCGGGGGGGGCGGTCCTTTCTGGGCCAGGAGGGCGGGGGGCGGTCCCTTTCTGGGCCAGGAGGGGCGGGGGGCGGTCCCTTTCTGGGCCAGGAGGGCGGGGGGCGGTCCCTTTCTGGGCCAGGAGGGCGGGGGGGCGGTCCCTTTCTGGGCCAGGAGGGCGGGGGGCGGTCCCTTTCTGGGCCAGGAGGGCGGGGGGCGGTCCCTTTCTGGGCCAGGAGGGCGGGGGGGCGGTCCCTTTCTGGGCCAGGAGGGCGGGGGGGCGGTCCCTTTCTGGGCCAGGAGGGCGGGGGCGGTCCCTTTCTGGGCCAGGAGGGCGGGGGGCGGTCCCTTCTGGGCCAGGAGGGCGGGGGGGCGGTCCCTTTCTGGGCCAGGAGGGCGGGGGGGCGGTCCCTTTCTGGGCCAGGAGGGGCGGGGGGGCGGTCCCTTTCTGGGCCAGGAGGGCGGGGGGCGGTCCCTTTCTGGGCCAGGAGGGCGGGGGGCGGTCCCTTTCTGGGCCAGGAGGGCGGGGGGCGGTCCCTTTCTGGGCCAGGAGGGCGGGGGGCGGTCCCTTTCTGGGCCAGGGAGGGGCGGGGGGGCGGTCCCTTTCTGGGCCAGGAGGGCGGGGGGGGCGGTCCCTTTCTGGGCCAGGAGGGCGGGGGGCGGTCCCTTTCTGGGCCAGGAGGGCGGGGGGGCGGTCCCTTTCTGGGCCAGGAGGGCGGGGGGCGGTCCCTTTCTGGGCCAGGAGGGGCGGGGGGCGGTCCCTTTCTGGGCCAGGAGGGCGGGGGGCGGTCCCTTTCTGGGCCAGGAGGGCGGGGGGCGGTCCCTTTCTGGGCCAGGAGGGCGGGGGGCGGTCCCTTTCTGGGCCAGGAGGGCGGGGGCGGGGGCGGTCCCTTTCTGGGCCAGGAGGGCGGGGGGGCGGTCCCTTTCTGGGCCAGGAGGGCGGCGGGGGCGGTCCCTTTCTGGGCCAGGAGGGCGGGGGGGCGGTCCCTTTCTGGGCCAGGAGGGCGGGGGGGCGGTCCCTTTCCTGGGCCAGGAGGGCGCGGGGGGCGCGTCCCTTTTCTGGGCCAGGAGGGCGGGGGGGCGGTCCCTTTCTGGGCCAGGAGGGCGGGGGGGCGGTCCCTTTCTGGGCCAGGAGGGGCGGGGGGCGGTCCCTTTCTGGGCCAGGAGGGCGGGGGGCGGTCCCTTTCTGGGCCAGGAGGCGGGGCGGTCCCTTCTGGGCCAGGAGGGCGGGGGGCGGTCCCCTTTCTGGGCCAGGAGGGCGGGGGGCGGTCCCTTTCTGGGCCAGGAGGGCGGGGGGCGGTCCCTTTCTGGGCCAGGAGGGGCGGGGGGCGGTCCCTTTCTGGGCCAGGAGGGCGGGGGGCGGTCCCTTTCTGGGCCAGGAGGGCGGGGGGGCGGTCCCTTTCTGGGCCAGGAGGGCGCGGGGGCGGTCCCTTTCTGGGCCAGGAGGGGCGGGGGGCGGTCCCTTTCTGGGCCAGGAGGGCGGGGGGCGGTCCCTTTCTGGGCCAGGAGGGCGGGGGGCGGTCCCTTTCTGGGCCAGGAGGGCGGGGGGCGGTCCCTTTCTGGGCCAGGAGGGCGGGGGGCGGTCCCTTTCTGGGCCAGGGAGGGCGGGGGGGGCGGTCCCTTTCTGGGCCAGGAGGGCGGTGGGGGCGGTCCCCTTTCTGGGCCAGGAGGGCGGGGGGCGGTCCCTTTCTGGGCCAGGAGGGCGGGGGGGCGGTCCCTTTCTGGGCCAGGAGGGCGGGGGGGCGGTCCCTTTCTGGGCCAGGAGGGCGGGGGGGCGGTCCCTTTCTGGGCCAGGAGGGCGGGGGGCGGTCCCTTTCTGGGCCAGGAGGGCGGGGGGCGGTCCCTTTCTGGGCCAGGAGGGCGGGGGGGCGGTCCCTTTCTGGGCCAGGAGGGCGGGGGGCGGTCCCTTTCTGGGCCAGGAGGGCGGGGGGCGGTCCCTTTCTGGGCCAGGAGGGCGGGGGGGGCGGTCCCTTTCTGGGCCAGGAGGGCGGGCGGGCGGTCCCTTTCTGGGCCAGGAGGGCGGGGGGCGGTCCCTTTCTGGGGCCAGGAGGGCGGGGGGGCGGTCCCTTTCTGGGCCAGGAGGGCGGGGGGGCGGTCCCTTTCTGGGCCAGGAGGGCGGGGGGGCGGTCCCTTTCTGGGCCAGGAGGGCGGGGGGCGGTCCCTTTCTGGGCCAGGAGGGCGGGGGGGCGGTCCCTTTCTGGGCCAGGAGGGCGGGGGCGGTCCCTTGCGGCAGGTCCCTTTCTGGGCCAGGAGGGCGGGGGGCGGTCCCTATTCTGGGCCAGCTGAGGA